>NC_053022.1:188462212-188568839 GCF_003073215.2 Triticum urartu | reverse complement strand
CCTTGACGATCCGACTACGAACGTGCGAGACGTCGTGCCTTAGCAATCGCTAAACCAACTTCCGAGGGTTATTGACCACGCCGGAGCACGATCAACCTGACCACGAGGGTCTGTTTCCTGCAAGCAAACGAAGAACAAGCAAGAAACTGAGATTGCAATCTGGATATTGCGAATATAAGATGAAAGCTTTATTGATCAAGGTGGGGTTCTGTGACGCCTTGGTCTAGTCGTTGAACACAAACGAAGTACGCGAAGTTGCAGCTATGGCGAACTTTTAATCTATACAAAACCCAAAGCCTAAACGATGCCCTAAGGGTTGTATATATGGAGGAGAGAGGGGGAATTTCATGGCCCTTGGTGGAGGTATCCGAAACCAACCCCAACTCTTGTTTCCCCACACATACGGACTCTAAAAACAGCCTATACTTAAGTACTTCGAAAATACATGGGCCTGGCCCAATACTAAGGTGACGCAGCACCTAAAATAGCCTTTGGACGAAATTTATGAAGTGGCATCTTGTATATTTCGTCCCATGCTTCATGCACTCATTATGGTGGCTTAAGAGTCCTGGAATCATCACTTGTAACTCTATTCTTGTTCCCCTTGCACATGCCATCATCTCCATGCTTGAACTTGCTCCAAGGTTCATTTTTCTTGTCCAAGCTAGGGCCTTCATTTGTAAGCAAAACAAATATATCCAATTTAGGCAGCATCATATTCTCATGAACATTAGAATCGTTACCAAGAAATGAAAGTACCTGATAATTCAATTGGCGTGCGCGAGCTCTAGTAATCGGTCCAGTGTGTATAGCAGCAGGGGCTGTGGGTGTAACAATGGTATTGATGTCCTCATCATCCTCCCCTTCTTGAAATGAAGTCGTCCTCGACGAAAGTTCATCATCCTCACCCAAATAAGGCTTCAAATCTGCAATGTTAAAAGTGGGACTAATCCCAAAATCTGCAGGCGGCTCAAGTTTATATGCATTATAATTTATTTTCTCTAACACCTTAAAAGGACCATCGGCATGTGGCATTAGCTTTGATTTGCGCAAATTAGGAAATCTATCCTTACGCAAATGTAACCAAACAAGATCTCCAGGTGCAAACACAACATTTTTTCTACCCTTATCTCCAGCAAGTTTATATTTAGCATTCATATGCTCAATGTTTTCCTTAGTTAACTCATGCATTTTTAAAATCAATTCAGCACATTCTTTAGCATCAAAATTAACCTTCTCTGAAGATGGAAGAGGCGACAAATCAATAGGTGCACAAGGTAGGAAACCATAATTTCAAAAGGGCACATCTTAGTAGTAGAATGAAATGAATGATTATAATTAAATTCAATATGAGGCAAGCATTCTTCCCACATTTTCTTGTTATTTTTCAAAACAGCCCTAAGCATAGTAGACAATGTTCTATTGACTACTTCAGTTTGTCCATCAGTTTGGGGGTGACAAGTAGTACTAAAATGCAGTTTAGTCCCCAACTTAGCCCATAAACATCTCCAAAAGTGGCTAAGAAATTTAGTATCACGATCTGAAACAATAGTATTTGGCACACCATGCAAGCGAATAATTTCACGAAAGAACAAATCAGCAACATTAACAGCATCATCGCTTTTATGACATGGTATAAAGTGTGCCATTTTCAAGAACCTATCCACGACAACAAATATGCTATCCCTCCTCTTCTTTGTTCGAGATAAACCTAAAAGAAGTCCATAGATATATCCTCCCAAGGAACACTAGGTACAGGCAAAGGCATATATAAACCATGAGGATTGAGTCGTGACTTAGCTCTTTGACATGTAGTGCAGCGAGCAACAAAACGCTCAACATCCCGTCTCATCTTTGGCCAAAAGAAATGTGTAGCAAGTATATCCTCCGTCTTCTTCACGCCAAAGTGTCCCATTAATCCTCCTCTGTGCGCCTCCTGCAAGAACAAAAGACGAACAGAGCTAGCTGGAATGCATAGCTTGTTAGCATGAAACACAAATCCATCGTTAAGAACGAACTTGTTCCAAGTTCTCCCTTCCTTACAATTCTGCAATACATCTTTAAATTCAGCATCATGAACATATTGATCTTTGATGGTCTCCAGACCAAATATTTTAAAGTCAAGTTGTGAAAGCATAGTATAACGACGAGACAATGCATCAGCAATAACATTTTCTTTACCCTTCTTGTGTTTAATGACATAAGGGAAAGTCTCAATGAATTCAACCCATTTAGCATGTCTACGGTTCAGTTTTGCTTTACTTTTAATGTGTTTCAACGATTCATGATCAGAATGTATAACAAATTCCTTGGGGCATAAATAATGTTGCCATGTTTCTAAGATCCGAATAAGAGCATATAATTCTTTATCATAAGTAGAATAGTTCAGACTAGGCCCACTCAATTTTTCAGAAAAGTATGCAACAGGTTTGCCATCTTGTAATAACACACCTCCTAATCCAATTCCACTAGCATCACATTCAAGCTCAAAAGTCTTATTCAAATTAGGAAGTTAGAATAAAGGAGCATGTGTCAACTTATCTTTCAATACCGTGAAGGCTTCTTCCTGTGTGGTACCCCAAACAAAAGGCACATCCTTCTTTGTAAGCTCGTTGAGAGGTGCTGAAATGGTGCTGAAATCTCTCACAAAACGCCTATAGAAACCAGCGAGGCCAAGGAAACTCCTCACTTGTGTGACCGCTTTGGGCTGCGGCCAACTCTCAATAGCTTAAATCTTCGCTTTATCAACTTCAATTCCCTGTGGAGTAACAAGATAGCCAAGAAAAGATACTCGGTCGGTGCAAAAGGTGCACTTTCCAAGGTTACCAAACAAATGTGCATCACGTAGAGCAATAAAAACAGCACGTAAATGTTCCAAATGTTCCTCCAAAGATTTTCTATAAATCAATATGTCATCAAAGTAAACTACCACAAATCGTGCAATGAAAGCACGTAAAACTTCGTTCATTAACCTCATGAAAATACTAGGTGCATTAGTTAACCCAAAAGGCATGACTAACCACTCATATAATCCAAACTTAGTTTTAAATGTTGTTTTCCATTCATCTCCCAATTTCATACGAATTTGATGGTATCCACTACGCAACTCAACTTTGGAGAATATTGTAGAGCCAGTCAATTCATCCACCATATCATCTAGCCTAGGAATAGGATGACGATAACGAATAGTAATATTATTAATGCCTCTACAATCAACGCACATATGCGCCGTACCATCCTTTTTCGGCACTAAAATGATAGGAACAGCACAAGGACTAAGGGATTCGCGTATATAACCTTTGTCGAGCAGTTCTTGTACTTGACGCATAATCTCCTTCGTCTCCTCTGGATTGGTACGGTATGGTGCATGGTTGGGTAATGATGCACCGGGAATTAAGTCAATTTGATGCTCAATCCCTCGAATAGGTGGTAATCCCGGTGGCACGTCTTGTGGAAAGACGTCAGCGAACTCCTGCAAAATGTTAGTGACAGCAGGAGGGAAAGAGGAAGGCACGTCCTCGAATGAAAAGAATGCCTCTTTTCACACAAAAGCATAGCAAACAGATTTGCTAAAATCTAGATCATCTGTCGGGGGTTTGGTGCGACATATGCCAACGGATGGCTTATCATGGTGGGGGCGAGCAGAACGTCGCCGGTGCCTGGAAACGGGATGAGGCGAAGACATGGACACCGGCGAATCTTACCCAGCTTCGGGGCTCTCCGGGGAGATAATACCCCTACTGCTGCTCTGCGGGGTCTCCGCATGATCACTATGGTCAAGTGTTTACACGGTTGCTCCTCGAGCTGTGTCTGGTGGTAGGAGAGGGCAAGGCTAGCTCTCTCCCTCTATCTGGTGTGGTATAGAACTACTGGGATCCAACCCTTTGCATGGGTGCCCTGGGGGTTTATATAGGCCTACCCCCAGGGGTACAATGGTAATTCGACTGGGTGCGGGCCTAGCTGTCAGTGCCTCCGACCTCCGACTTTTCTGCCAACTGCTGGGGCCCGCCGGTTGGTGGCCCCCGCCGACTGGTCTGGTAAAGAGCCGACAGGCCACGTCCCTCGCGGGTGGGTCTTACCGGCTGCTGATTACTGTATCCGTGCTCCTGATGACGCAGGCTTGGTCATGGGGTCGTGGCAACAGCCCCGCCGCCTGGCGGGCGATCACTGTGGCCACTCCCCATCTCTTCTTGATTAATGGCGCGTGGGCCCCGGGGGATGGCTTGGCCGACTCCCCCGGGCCGACTCCCGACGGGTCCGACTGGCGGTTCTCCCGCCGTCTCCCGAGGTCTCGGTGACTGATGGGCCCCGCTGCCTCCAGGCCGTACAGACAAGCCGTCATGGTTTGTTGGAGTCGCCGGCCGACTCCCCAAAGCCGGCTTCTCTGGAAGTCGCCCCTGGGACTCGGCCGTGAGCGGGCAGTCGGCCGCCTTGCCGTAGACTCCTCAGGAGGCGGCTCTTCGCCCTGTGGTCTTGAGGGGCGCAGCCTGCCCCGATGTCTTGAAAGGATATGGGGCTCGGGTTGGCCTACCCGTGGCCCATTACTCCGACAGTAGTCCCCGAAGCTGGTGAGGCGCCACGGACGATCGGCCGAGAAGCCTCAGCAATTTCTCTTTTCGGGTGCTCAACACATGGTCTTGATTGACTTCTGCCGGGCTGACTAGAAGGAGTCGGACTCGCCCAACTCGGACTCACTCAATTCCGACTTGCTCAGTAGTTCGAACATCGCGGCGGGATTTCAAGTGGCGTGCTAGCTAAGCTTCCAGGCCGCCGCCCGTTCTTGGCCTGTCACGCGAGGGCACGTGGCCAGGCCGTCCTGCCAGCACGCTTGCGCGATGGGACAGGCCCGTAGGCGGGGCCCGCCACTACCGCGCGTCGGCGCCCGAGCAGATCTGCTGCGGCCCGGTGGACGGTTGGGATTCCCGTGAAGTTACTGCGCACAGTAACTTTACGTGGATTGTGGGGGGCGTGGGGTTACGGGCGCAGCAAATCCCCACGTCCGCCCCCTTGGCTTCGCAGCCCACGGGGCTATAAGTAGGGGGAAGTGGGGGGCACGCACGCCCCTCCCTCCCACTACCCCTTGCTTTCTTCCTCCTCGCAGCTCCTCGCTCTCCTGCTTCCTCTTCTCTTCTTCGCTCCGCCGCACGCCCAAGCCCCGGTGATAACCGCAGCGACAGCTCGCGATGAGCTCTTCCTCTGCGGCCGCGCCTCCCCCAGTGTGCTCCGGCACCTGGGACGGTTCCGAAGTTCATGAAGACCTCATCGAGTTCCTCCGCCAGACATGTCAGCTTCTCGGCGAGGACCACGTGCAGGTGCGTCTCGCGCCGGAGGGGGAGATTTCCCCCGCCCCGCAGGAGGGCGAGCGGGTCATCTTCCGCTCGCACTGCCTGCGCGGGCTGGGGCTGCCGGCAAGCAGCTTCTTCTGGTCTTTCATGGAGTTCTATGGACTCCAGCCGCACCACCTCACCCCCAACATAGTGGTGCTGTTGTCCGCCTTCGTGGCTCTATGTGAAGGCGTCCTCGGAGTCCTCCCCACCCTCGAGCTCTAGGGGGAGTTCTTCTTCTCTATGCTTGGCACCCAGGCCGCGGGCGTGCCGGCTCAGTGCGGTGCCTTCATTGCCGTGCGAAGGACAGGAGCCGACAACCACTTCCCCTTCATCTCACTATTGAAGTCGGTGAAGATGTGGCAGCGGTCCTACTTCTACGTCAGGAACGTCGCCACGAGGGGCGACTGGGTCAATCTACCGGCTTTCGAAGCCGGCCCGCCGGCTGAGAGACTGCCCAACTGGTCATTGGTCTCTGCGTAAGTATTCTGACTTCGAAGTTTATTCTTTCCTCGTGTTTTGTCTGTGTCTCTGCTCGCGCCTCTTTCTTCAGGGCTCCCCTCTCTCTTGAGCGGGTCGCCGCCGCCTCCGTCATGTGGTCAGCGGAGACGCCCGCCACCACCCGGCGGATAGAACTCGCTGCCGACCTCCGGGAGGCGACGGAGCAGAATGTGCAGGAGAAGCGCAATGAAGAAGAAGCCCTCCGCCTGGAGAAGGCGGAGGCCGACAGGGCGGAGGCCTCTGCCAAGAAAAAACTAGCGGAGGCCGAAGCTGCCGCCGCGGCGAAGCAGCAGGCTGAGGAAGCCGCACGCCACCAGTCGGCCTTGCTTGTTACCCCGCTGAACTCTGCGCCGCCGCCCCCGGAGTTCACGGGGCAGACTGGAGGAGCCGGCGGGGAGAACCTCGTCGAGGAGAGGGAAGGCGGCGAGCCCTCTACTCCGGGCGCAAACGTTCCGCCGCCGCCTCCGCCGCCGTCTGAAGGCGTGCAAGGCGAGCAGCCAGTGGACCCTCCAGTGCCGCCGACCGAAGACGAGGCCGTGGCGAGGCTACAGCTCCAGGTCGGCTCGCCAGCGCACCGTCGTCTAGAGAAGGCGACTTCGGCACCCCGCCACCTGGAAGCCGGCACCGCTAGCTCGGCGGCTCCAGACGCCGAAGCGACAAGCGCGGCACCTGTTGGGTGGGTGCGGGAGGCGGCACAGGGCCGCTGAACCGGGCGCTCCTGGACGTCCAGGCGAAGCTCCGCGCTGAGGGCGACGCCCTCCAGAGCTGCACCAAGGCATTCCTAGCGTCACGGGCAGCCGTCCGGGTATGTCTATTCTTTGGGCCTTTGTTTTTCTTGTTCCTCTCTGTGGGGGCGCGCCAGCGCACCCACTGGGTGTAGTCCCCGAGATTCGGGCCGGCTGCTGAGCAGGCGGCCCGGAACTCCAATTGATGAACTTCTGGGTACTAACTTTGTCTGAGATGCTTGTTGCAGGATTACCACAACCTCCGCGTCACTGCCTTTAACCGCAATGTTGAAGAGCTGGGCAAGCGGACCGCTGACTTTGAGGAGAGCCGGAGTAAGTCCTTCCCTCTTTTTTCTTCTCTGCGGGGGTGCGCTAGCGCACCCGCGGGCTGAGCAGTCAGGCCGGATCTCCCTGGCGACTTACTTTATTGACGACTGTTGTCTTTCTTCCTTTCCTTCAGGAGCCAACGCTGCTCTTCAACAGCAGCTGAGCGAAGCCAATTCCGCCCTGCTCGCCAAAGGGGAGGAGTGCAGCAGGCTCGCCACAAAGCACGATCTGCTGGCCACTCAGTTGGCACAGCAGAAGGAGCGGCTTGCGAAGTCGCAGAGGGAGGCGGAGGAGACGGAAACCACCCTCTTGGCCGAGTTCACGAGCGAGCACTCCTCCTGGTCTGACAAGGAGGCGCTGTTGTCCTCCGGCTTCCACGAGATTGAAGACATCGTTGATGGTGAGTCTCTTTATTTTATTTCTTCGAGCTGCCGACTTAGATCGTGCCGACTCCTGGTTTTTGACTTGCTTTTTCGTTTCTTCGTGTCTTTTGTAGACTTCTTCCCTGGGCAGTCGTAGGCCGCTATCCAAGCCATCGAGGCTGATCATGAAAGTCGGAGGGCGGAGGGCGTGGGGATCGCCACCGATGCCCCCTGAACTCTTGATGAGCACATCTTGAGCATCGAGGCTCGCCTCTGGCCGGCTCACCGGATGCTGCGCTGGCTTCAGCGCATCGGCGCCTAGGGGATTTCCGCCCTTTGGCCGGATATGCAGGCTCCACGCACCCCCAGCATGACGGCCAACTGGTTGGAGGTCGCGGCTGGTTGCCTCGAGGCCTGGAAAGGCTCTTCGGCCCGGGCTGGAGCGCGCCGGGCCTTGGAGTTCATCAAGGCGTGGTACCCGGGGCTGGATCTAGACCGGTTGGCCACGCTTCAGTCGGAGGCCCAGCCAGAGCTGGCGGCTGCGGAAGACGCCCTCGTCAAGCGTGCTGCGGCGATCGCCCAGTACACCGACATGAGCATCTTCGTCCCCGAGCGGTCTGAAGACGGCGAGGAGGTACCGCCGGAGTGCTTTGGGATGAACCCAGACTACGGTGAAGACTCGGCGGAGGTGATTGGCTCCAGCGTCGAGGAGGAGGACGAGGCGGAGGATGAGGGCGAGGCAGAGGCACCAGAAGACGGAGCAGACGGCCAGCCTCAGCCCGGCCACGCCTCCAGCAACGAGCCACGTGCGACCAACCTGACTGCTGCAGGAGGCGATCAAGCCGAGACTAGCCGACCGACCGCCCCAACGCCCGACGCTGGCGCCTCCTCCGAACCCCTGAACCCGTCTGCCGCCTCCGAAGCTGCCGCTGTGTCTTTTGTTTTATCTGCTTCAGTAGTCTTTTGAAGAACTTGTTAATTCGCACAATTCCACCCCCGGGGTGTATTTTGAACCTCTATTCGAGAATTCGGCCAAGGGCCTATGATATATATATATATATATATCTTTTCTTGCTCATTGTTCTTTTGGCTGTTTTCCTTTGCCACTTTCTCTTAGTTGCCTGCCTTGCCAATCGGACAGCCGCTCCATGGACTGTTGCTGGATCAAGTGCTAGGCTACTTTGGGAAAGCATGTACTTAGCCGATTTCAAGATTTTTTGAGCAAGTTGGATAGAAAACGACAATCCGACTGTCCGAGAGTCGGTTTGCGAGAAAGGTGGAAGTCGTCTTGAGCTATATTTTATGCTTTGAGTCCTTAGCCATTTTTCGTGCGAGCACCCATTCTACCTGACCTCTACCCACCGTATAGTCGCTCTACGAGCTGCGGCTTCTGGCAGAAGACGGCTTAGGTGCTACACACTACTTGTCCGGCTGCAGGAAGCATTTCATAGTGCAAGGCGACAAGTCCCCGGGCCGACTTGGCGAGCTCGGTGCCAAACGGCATGACAAAGAGTAGCATACTTTTAGACATAAGTTTTATCATACAGACAAAAGAGGGCAGTCCCCAAGCTCGTCTCGAGGGTCCCGAAGTCTTGGTACTTTAATACAAAAGGTAGCGTGGTATATACTGCATCAACTGTAAAATCTTCGGAGAAGATTTGCATTCCATGGTCGCTCTGTCTCCTTGCCGGAGTCGTCCCTCTTGCGTGCTCGGGGCTTCTGAGCGTCGATCAGGTAGTAGGAGTCATTGCCTAGTACTTTGCTAATGATGAAAGGGCCTTCCCAAGGCGGCGACAACTTGTGCTGGCCGGCTGTTCGCTGGATCAGCCAGAGCACAAGGTCGCCTTCTTGGAAAGATCTTGGCATGACCTTCCTGTTGTGGTATAGGCGCAGGCTCTGCTGGTAGATGCTGGACCAGCTGAGTGACAACAGCCGGCCCTCTTCCAGCAAATCGACGCCGTCTTGTCGTGCTTCTTCTGCTTCCTCCTCAGTATACATGGTGACTCGTGGGGAGTAGAACTCTATGTCCGTTTGGATGACGGCTTCGGCACCGTAGACGAGGAAGAAGGGCATGAAGCTGGTTGACTTGTTTGGAGTCGTGCGCAGACTCCAGAGGACGGCTGGCAGCTCGTCGAGTCAGCAGCCAGCCAAGCGCTCCAGAGGCTCGATCAACCGAGGCTTGATGCTGGACAGGATGAGGCCGTTTGCTCACTCCACTTGGCCATTTGACTGCGGGTGGGTGACGGACGCTAGGTCCAGTCGGATGCCCTGTGTTGCGCAGAAACGGGCCAAGGCGCCTTTGGCAAAATTTGTGCCGTTGTCGGTGATGATGCTGTGTCGTATGCCGTACCGAATTGTGATATCGGTGATGAAGGTCATGGCAGTCGGACCGTTCAGTTTCTTAATTGGCTTTACTTCCACCCACTTGGTGAACTTGTCCACTGCGACAAGTAGGTGAGTTAGACCACCTTGTGCTGTCTTGAACGGTCCCACCATGTCTAGACCCCAAACTGTGAAAGGCCAAGCAATGGGGATGGTCTTGAGCGCGGAAGCCGGCTGGTGTGGCTTGGAGCTGAACTTCTGGCACCCTTTGCATTTTTGGACCAACTCCTTGGCCTCTTCCAAGGCAGTCGGCCAAAAGAAACCGTGCCGAAAAGCTTTGGCGACGAGTGCTCTTGAAGCCGCATGGTGGCCGCATTCTCCTTGATGGATTTCTTTGAGGATCGCCTGGCCTTGCTCTGGCTCTACGCAGCGCTGGTAGACACCAGTGATGGTGCGCTTGACCAGCTCTTTGTTGATTATGGTATAGGCTCCTGTCGGTGTCAAAACCGGCGGATCTCGGGTAGGGGGTCCCAAACTGTGCATCTAGGCCGAATGGTAATAGGAGGCAAGGAACACGATGTTTTACCCAGGTTCGGGCCATCTTGATGGAGGTAAAACCCTACGTCCTGCTTGATTAATATTGATGATATGGGTAGTACAAGAGTAGATCTACCACGAGATCAAGGAGGCTAAACCCTAGAAGCTAGCCTATGGTATGATTGTTGTATGATGAAGTTGTCCTACGGGCTAAAACCCTCCGGTTTATATAGACACCGGAGAGGGTTAGGGTTACACAAAGTCGGTTACAATGGTAGGAGATCTTGAATATCGCCAAGCTTGCCTTCCACGCCAAGGAAAGTCCCATCCGGACACGGGACGAAGTCTTCAATCTTGTATCTTCATAGTCCTGGAGTCCGGCTACCCGAACACCCCCTAATCCAGGACTCCCTCAGTAGCCCCTGAACCAGGCTTCAGTGACGACGAGTCCGGCGCGTAGATTGTCTTCGGCATTGCAAGGCGGGTTCCTCCTCCAAATTCTTCGTAAAAGTTTGTAAACACCAAGTGTAGTGTCCGGCTCTGCAAAATAAGTTTCCACGTATTGCCATAGAGAGAATAATATTAACACAAATCTATTCTGCTGACATATTCCGCAGCGTGACATCACACTATGGCCAAGCCTTTATTCGAATCATTTTCACATTTCCACCTTAGCGTGTTTTGCGAGGCGGTTTCCTTGGCACGTCTTGTCAAAGCAGAGATCGTGTCCCCCATTTACGGGATTCTCATCAATACGGACGTGGGTAACCCAACTTCGCCATTTATCACGGCGCTTGGGAGGCAAGCGAGTTTTACTAGGCTGGTGGGGACGCACAGTCGCATCCGCCCATATAAGGGGATAAGGATCCACCTTTTTATCTACGCCTTCTTCCTCCTTTGCCTATCCATCTTCTGCGCACCCGAGCTCCAGCGCCCAAGCCCGCACTTCCTACCTCAACCTTCTCCAACAATGTCCGGAGCGGGAGGCAAGTGGATGGTCTCCTCCGTCACGGAGGGCCATATCAAAAAGCTAAGGAAGGCCGGATACCTGTCCAAAGACATCGCGCACCGGCTTCCTGAGGAGGGGCAGCTTCTCCCCACCCCAAGGCCCCATGAGAGGGTAGTATTTCTTCCCCACTTCCTCCGCAGACTGGGTTTTCCTCTCCACCCATTTGTCCGCGGGCTCATGTTCTACTATGGCCTAGATTTCCACGATCTGGCCCCGAACTTCATCCTCAATATCTCGGTGTTTATCATCGTGTGCGAGGCTTTCCTCTGCATCCGCCCCCATTTCGGCCTCTGGCTCAAGACCTTCAACGTCAAGCCAAAGGTGGTGCGCAGCAACCAGGCGGAGTGCGGAGGTACCATGGCGGGAAAAATAGCCAACGTCCTATGGCTCGAGGGCTCCTTTGTGGAGACCTTGATGGGGTGGCAGTCAGGGTGGTTTTATATCACCGAGCCACGCAATCCGAAGTGGATCGCAGCCCCTGAATTCCGATCCGGACCCCCTACGTGGCTCACGTCCTGGAAGGAGACGGGCTTGTCATGGGGCGACGAAGAAGAGGTGACCGGACTGCAAAAATGCATCCAGTCCCTGGTGAACAAGCAGCTCAAGCTTGTCAACGTAGTCCACGTCATGCTCGTCCGCCGGATCCTTCCGTGTCAAGAACGGGACTTCAATTTGTGGGAGTTCAACCCGGCGCAGCACCAAACTCTGAGCAGGATCTTCGACACGACGTACGAAGATGTCTAGAAGGGGCTAACCAAAAGCGCCGAGGCTCCCACATCCGCCTCCGAAGACCGCGGATTCAGCTTGCAGCGTCCTGCTGGCGAGGTAAAATATTTTCATCTTTTACAGGATGTTTAAGTTTTCTTCAGAGTTTGACTCTATGCGGGATCTAAACTCCCTCACCTTTGACAGGATTGGCGGGCGAAGTCCGGACTGATTAACTGTCCGGCTCCCTTGCCCGAAGACCCAGCCCCTGCTCTCCTAGTGAGGCTGCTTGTTCCGGCACCTTATGTGGTGCCGGAGAAGAAGGCCAAGAAGAAGAAGGCCACGGGGACTCGAAAGAGTTCCCGGCATATGGTGGTGTCGGACTCGTCGTCCGACGAGTCCGAGACGCAATCCTCCCGTGAAGACGAGGAGGAGGAAGAAGAGACCTCTCCCCCTCCAGCGGGGGGAGGAAAGAAGAGGAAGGCCGCCCTAGTAGGGGAGGCCAAAGGGTCCAAGAAGAGGAAAACCCCTCCGCCGGACTACGCCCCCGACGCCGACGAGGATGAAGAGGAGTGGCCGGACAGGGCCAAGCGTCCGGCGAAATCGTAAGTGTTCGGATACCAGAGTAACTCATGATATTCCTTTTGTTGCGCAGCTTTCCCTAATGTCGAATATAATCATGCAGCCCGCCCAAGGACGGGCTTGACGAGTCGCCGAGCGGCTCCCTGGATTCATCGGACGTGAATTCAGTTCCGCCCGCTGCCTCCCCCTGTGCTGCGGATGACGTCGAAGTGGCGTCGCGACAATCTCCGGGGCAAGAGGAGGTGGTCCAGGAGGAACCGCGAGGTGACCTCCCGGACTCCAGGAGTAAAGGGGACTAGACCCCCCAGGGCTCCAAGTCCGGCTTTAAGCCGGACACCACGGCAGGCGAACTCCTGCCAAGAGGAGAAAGCCTATTGAGCCGGCATCCTCCGTCCAACCGGAGGCGCCGGACAATCTGCTGGAGGTGCGTAAGGGCGCCTCCATCGACGAGGAGCACCGTACCATCATGAGTACGGTGGTCCAGAAGGTTCGGTCCGCCAAAAGCGGACTGACTGAAGCTTGTGCTAGCCTTCTAACAAGCTTCGATGTAAGTAAAAAATATGTAAAAATATTACTGCATAGACAGTAGCCCTTGATGCTCTGTTTGGCGTTCGGAAAGAAAAGCTGAATAGAGGATCTATTAAATATCGCAGGAGTCTAATTAAAAAGGAGTCAATATACGTATGCAGGCTTCGCTGCTGGCCACCGCTGCACTGACTGCGGACGTGGGTGCCCTGAAGCAGGGCCTCGAGCGGACCGAGCAAGAGCTCGGCCTTGCCAAACGGCAGCTCGAGGAGACAGAAGGTAAGAGATACCTTATAGAAAAAATTCCTATAAGAAGACGCAATTGCAAAAAATGACAGGAGTACACTGCTTATTGTAGGGGCCACAACTGAGGTGGCGACCGTCAACCAGGCGCTGCCCGAGGCCGAGAAGAAAGCGGCCACGGAGCGCACCGAGCAGGAGAAATTTGAGGCACAGGTCAGCGAGGTGCAGCAAGAGCTTCAGGCTCTCATGAAAAAACATGAGAGTTTGGAGCTCGACTTGAAGACGCGAGCGTCCGAGATTGGTGCGGCCCTTAAAACTGCCAAATCTGCCAAGGCCGAAGCCCAGAAGGCCCTCCAGGAATTGGATGCGGTGAAAAAGATAGCGGCGGGTAAGGCATTCTCTATGCAAAGCAGACATATAAAAGTAAACTACTTGTTAATTACCCGAATCCGGAGCTCTCCAGGGGCATTCGAGGATCTTCCCCGCAGCGTATCCGATGCCGCCGCATTCTACCGAGCCGAGGAAGGCAGCTCGATGGAGAAGGTTTTCTGGTCTCAGTACGCTGAGGCCGGACACCCTGTGCCCTTGAGCGACCAGCTGAAGCAGCTGGTCGAGCTCCACAAGGCGGCCGAACAAGCCCTGAAGGGCTTCATAGTTCGGCTGTGGCCTGGAGAGGCCCTGCCTGGGAGCTACTTTGGACTGGTGCGGCGGCTGGTGGAGGCTCGTCCAAGGCTCGAGGTCATCAAGCGCTCCGTCTGCATCGAAGGTGCCCGTAGGGCCCTTGCCCATGCAAAGGTGCACTGGGGTAAGCTGGACGGTGAGAAGCTTGTGAGGGACGGGTCGCCGCCGGGGAAGGAGCATCACAACCCGAGAACTATTACAAGGATGTTCTGGCTGGTGCCCGCCTTATGGCGGATGAATGTACCAAGGATGTAATTTTCGAATGAACTCGCTCGTGTTATCCTG
The DNA here is from genome assembly GCF_003073215.2 of Triticum urartu. Taxonomy (NCBI): domain Eukaryota; kingdom Viridiplantae; phylum Streptophyta; class Magnoliopsida; order Poales; family Poaceae; genus Triticum; species Triticum urartu. Next base: position 188,554,711 of record NC_053022.1, on the reverse strand, counting down.
TGCGCTGAAAACTTGTTCATATGCGCTAAGCAATGCTTGTTGAATTTAAAATATTACTTTCTGTGTGGCCGTTTATCAAAAAATTGAGAGATGGCCAGTCGTCGTCTTCTGCACCCATGCCACTAGTGCTGGGGTGTTCGGGATAAACCTGAGCGCTCTTTTTCCCATGATTGGGTCCGTCGAGGGAGGCACTCAGCACAACGAACAAGGCAATCGGACTATAATGCTTGAACACTCTCACTTAGCCATAGAACTATATTATTTTAAATTTCGGTGAAGCCCCTAGTATTCGGAAGACCGAGTTCGGGGCGCTATCCACGCCTTGGCCGGACAAAGCCGGTTCCTCGCTCGAAGCGGCATAAGTCTTTAAGGACTCAAAAAACCTCTCAAACAGTGACCGGTCTCTCGCCTCATCATGACAGTTAGTTTTAGCTTTCTCTACTAAGGTGCTCAGCCTAGCTTAACTGGGGCACAATCGCAGTAGTTCTCCTAGTGCTACCTTAGCCAATATAGCGGAACGTAAGGCACCAAAACATAGGAGCTGGGCAAACCCAACTATTGACCCAAATCATGATTCGGAGCCGATGCATATAGTGCTATAAGTTCGGGGTGCCGCACTTGTGAAAGTGTACGGACTTCTCACGCCATATTGATGGGTACTGAAGCCCGTGGCATATTTTTACTGTACCACAGTGTACGGATGCAACATGTTATTAATAAACATATACATAAAAAGAGGATAATGCAAAAATAGACAAAAAGCTATGCATTGTTTATAGAAAGGCTGCTATGAAAGCGGAACGATACAAATAGTGCGATAAGCAAAAGAAATTGGACTATTTAACATGTCCTGGCTCGGGGCAGGCCGCGGAATTGTATTAAAAAATAGGTATACTGCTCGCAATAGAGACCACCTGGGAGTTCCATAATGCGGCGTCGCTTGTCTGCTTTCCTGGATCTTGCATCGTTTGTGCGGCAGTTGAATTGCCGAACGGGTCATCCGAAGTATGGAGTCCTGAGAAAAAAAGAAAAAAAGGAATCCGGCAGCCCCTAGTGCGGTTTAAGCCGTATTTTGGGCGTGCCGTGATAGTGCCCCTTCCCCTGTGCCCATGGTATTTCAAGAGCGTAGTTATGTATGCGAAGCACTGGTTTCGCTATATCGCGAGGGCTAGGGTTGGGGCCGCATTGCTACGCTAGCTCAGAACGTGCCAGGCGGTCTTGTTGTAGGGTACTGCGGGCGCGCTTGACAGTGTCCGGCTTTTTGAAGGCCGAACTGGGGAACTGCCTAGAGAGGCTGCTTTGTACTTCTGCTGCGAGCGCTGTCGTGTGCTCCTCCGTTCGGAGGGAGCGTTCAGTGTTCCCATTGACCGTGATTACTCCTCTAGGGCCTGGCATCTTGAGCTTGAGGTATGCATTGTGCGGTACCGCGTTGAATTTTGCGAATGCGGTTCGCCTGAGCAGTGCGTGATAGCCACTACGGAGCGGGACTACGTCGAAGATTAACTCCTGGCTTCGGAAGTTATCCGGAGATCCGAAGACCACTTCCAGTGTGACTGAGCATGTACAGTTGGCTTCTACACCTGGTATGACGCCTTTAAAGGTCGTTTTGGTGGGCTTGATCCTCGGGGGATCTATGCCCATTTTTCGCATTGTATCCTGGTAAAGCAGGTTCAGGCTGCTGCCACCATCCATGAGGACTCTTGTGAGATGAAATACGTTAATGATTGGGTCTAGAACCAATGCGGCGAAGCCGCTGTGACGGATGCTAGTGGGGTGGTCCCTTCGATCAAAGGTGATCGAGCAGGAGGACCATGGGCTGAACTTTGGGGCGACTGGCTCCATCGCATATACGTCCCGTAATGCATGCTTCCGCTCCCTCTTGGGGATGTGGGTTGCGTATATCATGTTCACCGTCCGCACTTGCGGGGGAAATCCCTTCTGTCCACTGTTGTTCGGCGGCCTGGGCTCCTCCTCGTTGTCCCTATGCAGCCCCTTGTCTTTGTTTTTGGCTCTTAACTTGCCTTCCTGCTTGAACACCCAACAATCCCTGTTGGTGTGATTGGCTGGCTTTTCGGGGGTGCCATGTATCTGGCACAAGCGGTCGAGTATTCGGTCCAAACTGAACGGGCCCTGAGTATTTCTTTTGAATGGCTTTTTCCGTTGACCGGATTTGTAGCCTCGGAATCCGGCATTAACTGCCGTATCCTCGTTGCTATCGCTGTTAACGCGGCGCTTTTGTTTGTTCTGACGCGACCTGCCACTTTTGTCCTTGGTATTCGAATTACCAGGGTTCTTGGTTAAATTGTTGCTGCGAGCTAGCCAGCTCTCTTCTCCCGCGCAAAAGCGGGTCATGAGTGTCGTGAGGGCTGCCATTGATTTCGGCTTTTCCTATCCCAGGTGCCGGGCAAGCCACTCGTCACGGATATTATGCTTGAAGGCCGCTAAGGCCTCTACGTCCGGACAATCGACTATCTGGTTTTTCTTTGTTAGGAACCGTGTCCAGAATTGCCTGGCCGATTCATCTGGCTGCTGAATTATGTGGCTTAGGTCATCGGCGTCCGGTGGTCGCACATAAGTGCCCTGGAAGTTATCAAGGAATGCGGCTTCCAGGTCCTCCCAAGAACCGATTGAGTCTTCTGGCAAGCTGTTAAGCCAATGCCGGGCCGGTCCCTTAAGTTTGAGTGGGAGGTATTTGATGGCGTGTAGATCATCACCGCGGGCCATGTGGATATGAAGGAGATAATCCTCGATCCATACCGCAGGATCTGTTGTGCCATCGTACGATTCGATGTTTACGGGTTTGAAGCCCTCAGGGATTTTATGATCCATTACTTCCTCTGTGAAGCATAGTGGGTGTGCGGCGCCTCTGTATTGGGCTATATCACGACGCAGCTCGAAGGAGCTTTGTCTATTGAGTTCGGCCCGGCTAGATTTATTGCATCCGGAGTGACAATCACCGTCACGTGCCGTGGGGCGCCTGCGTGATCCGTAGATCGATCTTGTTTGCCTTGCCTTGTCCTCCAGTATGTCGCGTAGGTCGGGCGCATTTTCCCGTTCCTTAGTATGCTTGACGCGGCGTCAGGGCATGGCTTGAGTGGAGGGCCAAGAGGCCTCTCTGTCGCGGCCACGAGGTGGCCGGTTGGCCATGTCATGCGCTCGTGATGTACGTGCTTCCTCCTCTAGTCGGGGTAGCAGCCTGCGCTTTGGGTAACTCTTCGTGGCCCTTGGTGGAGGGGTCCGAAACCAACCCTAACTCTTGTTTCCCCACACATAACGACTCTAAAAACAACCTATACTTAAGTACTTCGAAAATACATGGGCCTGGCCCAATAATAAGGTGACGCAGCACCTAAAATAGCCTCTGGACGAAATTTATGAAGTGGCATCTTGTATATTTCGTCCCATGCTTCATGCACTCATTATGGTGGCTTCAGAGTCCTGGAATCATCACTTGTAACTACGTTCTTGTTCCCCTTGCGCATGCCATCATCTCCATGCTTGAACTTGCTCCAAGGTTCATCTCTGTTGTCCAAGCTATGCCCTTCATTTGTAAGCAAAACAAATGTATCCAATTTAGGCAGCATCATATTCTCATGAACATTAGAATCGTTACCAAGAAACGAAAGTACCTGATAATTCAATTGGCGTGCGTGAGCTCTAGTAATTGGTCCAGTATGTATAGCAGCAGGGGCTGTGGGTGTAACAATGGTATTGATGTCCTCATCATTTTGACTCCATCAAATTTTGACAATTTTGGCATCTTTGCCTAGGGCTTACACCACATCATCCGCTACACAACCATAGCCTTCCGCGACCTAACCAATTTTGTTCCCCATCGGATTAGTGGTTGCTTGAGGAGTGATTTGAGTCTCCTAAGGTGTCTAGGCTACTTACGGACAGTCGCTTCTTCATCAACCACCACCACCACTTCCGCATAACCTTGCCCACCATACACTTCCACCACCCCAACTTAACACAATTTTGTTAGTGTTGTGAGTTGTGTCTCCTAAGGTGTTTTGGCCACTTAGGGACCGTGCTTTCAACTCCGACACCGTGTATAGTCCCTAAGGAGTTTCTTAAGGAGTTTCGTCCCTAAGTAGCCGAAACTCCTTAGGAAACGGAAATACCTTCGAACTCAAAATCACCACCGCAATGGTGGTAGCGGGATTGCGGTGGTGATTTTGAGTTCGAGGTTTTTCCGTTTCCTAAGGAGTTTCGGCTACTTAGGGACGAAACTCCTTAAGAAACTCCTTAGGGACTATACACGGTGTCGGAGTTGAAAGCACGGTCCCTAAGTGGCCAAAACACCTTAGGAGACACAACTCACAACACTAACAAAATTGTGTTAAGTTGGGGTGGTGGAAGTGTATGGTGGGCAAGGTTATGCGAAAGTGGTGGTGGTGGTTGATGAAGAAGCGACTGTCCGTAAGTAGCCTAGACACCTTAGGAGACTCAAATCACTCCTCAAGCAACCACTAATCCGATGGGGAACAAAATTGGTTAGGTCGCGGAAGGCTATGGTTGTGTAGCGGATGATGTGGTGTAAGCCCTAGGCAAAGAAGCCAAAATTGTCAAAATTTGATGGAGTCAAAATGATGAGGACATCAATACCATTGTTACACCCACAGCCCCTGCTGCTATACATACTGGACCAATTACTAGAGCTCGCGCACGCCAATTGAATTATCAGGTACTTTCGTTTCTTGGTAACGATTCTAATGTTCATGAGAATATGATGCTGCCTAAATTGGATACATTTGTTTTGCTTACAAATGAAGGGCATAGCTTGGACAAGAAATATGAACCTTGGAGCAAGTTCAAGCATGGAGATGATGGCACGCGCAAGGGGAACAAGAATGGAGTTACAAGTGATGATTCCAGGACTTTGAAGCCACCATAATGAGTGCATGAAGCATGGGACGAAATATACAAGATGCCACTTCATAAATTTCGTCCAGAGGCTATTTTAGGTGCCGCGTCACCTTATTATTGGGCCAGGCCCATGTATTTTCGAAGTACTTAAGTATAGGCTGTTTTTAGAGTCCGTATGTGTGGGGAAACAAGAGTTAGGGTTGGTTTCGGACCCCTCCACCAAGGGCCACGAAATTCCCCCTCTCTCCTCCATATATACAACCCTTAGGGCATCATTTAGACTTTGGGTTTTGTTTAGATTAAAAGTTCGCCATAGCTGCAACTACGCGTACTTCGTTTGTGTTCAATGACCAGACCAAGGCGTCAGAGAACCCCACCTTGATCAATAAAGCTTTCATCTTATATTCTTAATATCCAGATTGCAATCTCATATTCGTTTGTGTTTCTATTGCTGCTAACCATGGTAGGATCACAACCCGACGCGATTTACTGGGAGAACACGACGAACAAAGAGTTACATGAGAAGTTTCAGCAAATGATGAGTGCACTGGTGGAAGATGTGCTAAACAGATTTGAAGATGCCATGCAGAAGATAGATATCATGGAGAAGACGTTTGAAACAAAGCTCGATAACAAGTTTGTTGAATTGCTTTCGCGTTTTCCACCACCGGCTGCTCCTGTCGCACCTCTGCACCAACAGCAACAACACCGACTACCTCCACGTCGGGAAACAGCCCTCCGCCGAGCAAGCTGTGTCCCTCTTCATCCTGGCCAAACTGCTGGTGCTGCTTTTGATACTTCTGTGTCTCCTGCTGCTGATGTGGAGGAGGATGATTATGTGGGAGATTACGAGGATGAGGTTGATCAAAATCAGAACTACGTGCAACCACCAGCACCACAACCACCAGGTCGTCCACATGCAAATAATGGCAATGTTAGGGCTCCCCCTCAGGTACGAGATCATGACCATCTCCCTAAACTGAAATTGAATATTCCACCATTTGAGGGTAGATATGTTCCTGATATATATCTTACTTGGGAGTTAGAAACTGAACAACGATTTACATGTTTACAATATCCTAAGGAGAGACGTGTTCCTGCTGCTGTTTGTGCTTTCACTAGTTTTGCATGTGTTTGGTGGTCTGAACATTGTAGATTATATCCTATTCCAGCTACTTGGGCTGCTTTGAAAACTGCTATGCGTACTCATTGGGTTCCACCATATTATCAACATGAATTACTTCAGAAATTGCAGCGTTTAAGACAAGGAAAAAAATCTGTAGAAGAATATTATCAGGAATTGCAAACTGGCATGATTAGATGTGGTATCGTTGAGGAGAATGAAGTTATTCTTGCATGTTTTATGGGTGGATTAAATAGAGAGATTCAGACCATTCTAGAGTATAAGGAGTATACTAACATCACTCGTTTATTCCATCTTGCTTGTAAAGCTGAACGTGAAGTGCAGGATCGACAGGCATTGGCGCGGACTAACTTTTCTGCAGGTCGACCTTCATCATGGACACCACGTGCATCATCTACTTAGTCCTTGTGCGTCAAGTACAAGAACTGCTCGACAAAGGTTATATACGCGAATCCCTTAGTCCTTGTGCTATTCCTATCATTTTAGTGCCGAAAAAGGATGGTACGTCGCGTATGTGCGTTTATTGTAGAGGCATTAATAATATTACTATTCGTTATCGTCATCCTATTCCTAGGCTAGATGATATGCTTGATGAATTGAGGACATCAATACCATTGTTACACCCACATCCCCTGCTGCTATACACACTGGACCGATTCCTAGAGCTCGCGCACGCCAATTGAATTATCAGGTACTTTCATTTCTTGGTAACGATTCTAATGTTCATGCGAATATGATGCTGCCTAAATTGGATACATTTGTTTTGCGTACAAATGAAGGGCCTAGCTTTGGACAAGAAAGATGAACCTTGGAGCAAGTTCAAGCATGGAGATGATGGCATGCGCAAGGGGAACAAGAACGGAGTTACAAGTGATGATTCCAGGACTCTGAAGCCACCATAATGAGTGCATGAAGCATGGGACGAAATATACAAGATGCCACTTCATAAATTTCGTCCAGAAGGCTATTTTAGGTGCTGCGTCACCTTATTACTTGGAAGCCAGGCCCATGTATTTTTGAAGTACTTAAGTATAGGCTGTTTTTAGAGTCCGTATGTGTGGGGAAACAAGAGTTAGGGTTGGTTTCATGCGACCCCTCTTACACCAAGAAAGATGAACCTTGGAGCAAGTTCAAGCATGGAGATGATGGCATGCGCAAGGGGATCAAGAACGGAGTTACAAGTGATGGTTCAGGACTTTGAATCCGCCATAAGGAGTGCATGAAGCATGGGACGAAATATACAAGATGCCACTTCATAAATTTCGTCCAGAGGCTATTTTAGGTGCTGCGTCACCTTATTACTGGACAAGGCCCATGTACTTTCGAAGTACTTATGTATAGGCTGTTTTTAGAGTCCGTATGTGTGGGGAACAAGAGTTAGGGTTGGTTTCGGACCCCTCCACCAAGGGCCACGAAATTCCCCCTCTCTCCTTCATATATACAGCCCTTAGGGCATCGTTTAGGCTTTGGGTTTTGTTTAGATTAAAAGTTCTCCATAGCTGCAACTTCGCGTACTTCATGTGTGTCCAACGACCACACCAAGACGTCACAGAACCCCACCTTGATAAATAAAGCTTTCATCTTATATTCGCAATATCCAGATTGCAATCTCAGTTTTTTGCTTGTTCTTCGTTTGCTCGCAGGAAACAGACCCTCGTGGTCAGGTTGATCGTGCTCCGGCATGGTCAATAACCCTCGGAAGTTGGTTTAGCGATTGCTAAGGCGCGACGTCTCGCATGTTCGTAGTCGGATCGTCAAGGTCGACTCCCATAGAAAACGATAGCTACCATCTCATCGAAACATCGGGACACCTTTCCCTCTATCAAGTGGTATCAGATTTTCAGGTTACTCGGTGAGATTTTACAGTTTTTCATAGATTAGATCGAGTCTGTTCCAGCATCTCCCTAAACTAAAATTGAATATTCCACCATTTGAGGGTAGATATGTTCCTGATATATATCTTACTTGGGAGTTAGAAACTAAACAACGATTTACATGTTTACAATATCCCGAGGAGAGACGTGTTCCTGCTGCTGTTTGTGCTTTCACTAGCTTTGCATGTGTTTGGTGGTCTGAAGCATTGTAGATTATATCCTATTCTAGCTACTTGGGCTGCTTTGAAAACTGCTATGTGTACTCGTTGGGTTCCACCATATTATCAACGTGAATTACTTCAACAATTGCAGCGTTTAAGACAAGGAAAAAATTCTGTAGAAGAATATTATCAGGAATTACAAACTGGCATGATTAGATGTGGTATTGTTGAGGAGAATGAAGCTATGCTTGCACGTTTTATGGGTGGATTAAATAGAGAGATTCAGACCATCCTAGAGTATAAGGAGTATAATAATATCACTCGTTTATTCCTTCTTGTTTGTAAAGTTGAACGTGAAGTGCAGGATCGATAGGCATTGGCGCGAACTAACTTTTCTGCAGGTCGATCTTCATCATGGACACCACGTGCATCCTCTACTTCCACTCCACCAGCATCTCCATCAGGTGCCACCTCCAGCCGGTGATACAAGAAAGCAGGCACAACCACCACTATCTGCCAATAGCACACCTACTGGACCTGCGAAGAGCTCTTCTTCTTCCATGGCATCAACAGGGCACACAAGTGATATTATTTGTCATCGTTGTAAGGGAAGAGGACATTTTGCGAGAGAATGCCAATCTCAGCGTGTGATGATTGCTACTGAGGATGGTGGGTATGAGTCTGCTAGTGACTATGATGAGGAGACTTTTGCTCTTATTACGCGTGAAGAACACGGTGGAGATGATTCTGATCATGAGACGCAATACATGGCTCCTGAAGATGCTGACAGGTATGAATGTTTAGTTGCTCAACGTGTTTTGAGTGTGCAGGTTACACAAGCTGAGCAAAATCATACGCATAATTTGTTCCATACAAAGGGAGTTGTGAAGGAACATTCTGTTCACGTCATCATAGATGGAGGGAGCTGCAATAACTTGGCTAGCATGGAGATGGTGGAGAAGCTATCTCTCACCACAAGACCACATCCACATCCTTACTACATCCAATGGTTCAACAACAGCGGCAGGGTTAAGGTAACACATACTGTTCGTGTGTATTTTAGTATCTCTACATATGCTGATTATGTTGATTGTGATGTGGTACCTATGCAAGGATGTTCCTTATTACTTGGTAGACCATGGCAATTTGATAAAAATTTTGTACACCATGGTAGAAACAATCAGTATAATAATAGAGCTAATAAAGCAAAACAGGAGAAAAATAAGAGTGAAAATCAGATTGTGGCAAAAGAATTTGAGCAACAAATGCAGCCTAATAATAATAAACAATCTAGTGTTTCTTCTGAAATTAAATTGAAAAGTGCATGTTTACTTGCCACCAAATCTGATATTGATGATCTAGATTTTTTCAAATCTGTTTGCTATGCTTTTGTGTGCAAAGAGGCATTATTTTCATTTGAGTACGTGCCTTCCTCTTTGCCTCCTGCTGTCACTAACATTTTGCAGGAGTTCACTGACGTCTTTCCACAAGACGTGTCACCGGGATTACCACCTATTCGAGGGATTGAGCATCAAATTGACTTAATTCCCGGTGCATCATTACCCAACCGTGCACCATACCATACCAATCCAGAGGAGACGAAGGAGATTATGCATCAAGTACAAGAACTACTCGACAAAGGTTATATACGCGAATCCCTTAGTCCTTGTGCTGTTCCTATCATTTTAGTGCCGAAAAAGGATGGTACGTCGCGTATTGCGTTGATTGTAGAGGCATTAATAATATTAGTATTCGTTATCGTCATCCTATTCCTAGGCTAGATGATTTGCTTGATGAATTGAGTGGCTCTACAATATTCTCCAAAGTTGATTTGCATAGTGGATACCATAAAATTCGTATGAAATTGGGAGATGAATGGAAATAGCATTTAAAACTAAGTTTGGATTATATGAGTGGTTAGTCATGCATTTTGGGTTAACTAATGCACCTAGTACTTTCATGAGGTTAATGAACGAAGTTTTACGTGCTTTCATTGGACGATTTCTGGTAGTTTATTTTGATGACATATTGATTTATAGCAAATCTTTGGAGGAACATTTGGAACATTTACGTGCTATTTTTATTGCTATACGTGATGCATGTTTGTTTGGTAACCTTGGAAAGTGCAACTTTTGCACCGACCGAGTATCTTTTCTTGGCTATGTTGTTACCCCACAGGGAATTAAAGTTGATAAAGCCTAGATTGAAGCTATTGAGAGTTGGCCGCAGCCCAAAACGGTCACACAAGTGAGGAGTTTCGTTGGCCTCGCTGGTTTCTATAGGCGTTTTGTGAGAGATTTCAGCACCATTGCTGCACCTCTCAACAAGCTTACAAAGAAGGATGTGCCTTTTGTTTGGGGTACCGCACAGGATGAAGCCTTCACGGTATTAAAAGATAAGTTGACACATGCTCCTTTACTCCAACTTCCTAATTTCATTAAGACTTTTGAGCTTGAATGTGATGCTAGTGGAATTGGATTAGGAGGTGTGTTATTACAAGATGGCAAACCTGTTGCATACTTTTCTGAAAAATTGAGTCGGCCTAGTCTGAACTATTCTACTTATGATAAAGAATTATATGCTCTTGTTTGGACCTTAGAAACATGGCAACATTATTTATGGCCCAAGGAATTTGTTATACATTCTGATCATGAATCTTTGAAACACATTAAAAGTCAAGCAAAACTGAACTGTAGACATGCTAAATGGGTTGAATTCATTTAGACTTTCCCTTATGTCATTAAACACAAGAAGGGTAAAAAAATGTTATTGCTGATGCATTGTCTCGTCGTTATACTATGCATTCACAACTTGACTTTAAAATATTTGGTTTGGATACCATCAAAGATCAATATGTTCATGATGCTGAATTTAAAGATGTATTGCAGAATTGTAAGGAAGGGGGAACTTGGAACAAGTTCGTTCTTAACGATGGATTTGTGTTTCGTGCTAACAAGCTATGCATTCCAGCTAGCTCGGTTCGTCTTTTGTTGTTGCAGGAGGCGCATGGAGGAGGATTAATGGGACACTTTGGCGTCAAGAAGACGGAGGATATACTTGCTACACATTTCTTTTGGCCAATGATGAGACGGGATGTTGAGCGTTTTGTTGCTTGCTGCACTACATGTCAAAAAGCTATGTCACGACTCAATCCTCATGGTTTATATATGCCTTTGCCTGTACCTAGTGCTCCTTGGGAGGATATATCTATGGACTTTGTTTTAGGTTTATCTCGAACAAAGAAGGGGAGGGATAGCTTATTTGTTGTCATGGATAGGTTCTCGAAAATGGCACACTTTATACCATGTCATAAAAGCGATGATGCTGTTAATGTTGCTGATTTGTTCTTTCGTGAAATTATTCGCTTGCATGGTGTGCCAAATACTATTGTTTCAGATCGTGATACTAAATTTCTTAGCCACTTTTGGAGATGTTTATGGGCTAAGTTGGGGACTAAGCTGCTTTTTAGTACTACTTGTCACCCCCAAACTGATGGACAAACTGAAGTAGTCAATAGAACATTGTCTACTATGCTTAGGGCTGTTTTGAAAAATAACAAGAAAATGTGGGAAGAATGCTTGCCTCATATTGAATTTAATTATAATCATTCATTTCATTCTACTACTAAGATGTGCCCTTTTGAAATTATGGTTTCCTACCTTGTGCACCTATTGATTTGTCGCCTCTTCCATCTTCAGAGAAGGTTAATTTTGATGCTAAAGAATGTGCTGAATTGATTTTAAAAATGCATGAGTTAACTAAGGAAAACATTGATCGTATGAATGCTAAATATAAACATGTTGGAGATAAGGGTAGAAAAAATGTTGTGTTTGCACCTGGAGATCTTGTTTGGTTACATTTGCGTAAGGATAGATTTCCTAATTTGCGCAAATCAAAGCTAATGCCACATGCCGATGGTCCTTTTAAGGTGTTAGAGAAAATAAATTATAATGCATATAAACTTGAGCCGCCTGCAGATTTTGGGATTAGTCCCACTTTTAACATTGCAGATTTGAAGCCTTATTTGGGTGAGGATGATGAACTTTCGTCGAGGACGACTTCATTTCAAGAAGGGGAGGATGATGAGGACATCAATACCATTGTTACACCCACAACCCCTGCTGCTATACATACTGGACCGATTACTAGAGCTCGCGCACGCCAATTGAATTATCAGGTACTTTCGTTTCTTGGTAACGATTCTAATGTTCATGAGAATATGATGCTGCCTAAATTGGATATATTTGTTTTGCTTACAAATGAAGGCCCTAGCTTGGACAAGAAAAATGAACCTTGGAGCAAGTTCAAGCATGGAGATGATGGCATGTGCAAGGGGAACAAGAATAGAGTTACAAGTGATGATTCCAGGACTCTTAAGCCACCATAATGAGTGCATGAAGCATGGGACGAAATATACAAGATGCCACTTCATAAATTTCGTCCAAAGGCTATTTTAGGTGCTGCGTCACCTTAGTATTGGGCCAGGCCCATGTATTTTCGAAGTACTTAAGTATAGGCTGTTTTTAGAGTCCGTATGTGTGGGGAAACAAGAGTTGGGGTTGGTTTCGGATACCTCCACCAAGGGCCATGAAATTCCCCCTCTCTCCTCCATATATACAACCCTTAGGGCATCGTTTAGGCTTTGGGTTTTGTATAGATTAAAAGTTCGCCATAGCTGCAACTTCGCGTACTTCGTTTGTGTTCAACGACTAGACCAAGGCGTCACAGAACCCCACCTTGATCAATAAAGCTTTCATCTTATATTCGCAATATCCAGATTGCAATCTCAGTTTCTTGCTTGTTCTTCGTTTGCTTGCAGGAAACAGACCCTCGTGGTCAGGTTGATCGTGCTCCGGCGTGGTCAATAACCCTCGGAAGTTGGTTTAGCGATTGCTAAGGTGCGACGTCTCGCACGTTCGTAGTCGGATCGTCAAGGTCGACTCCCACAGAAAACGATAGCCACCATCTCATCGAAACATCGGGACACCTTTGCCTCTATCACCAAGGGCCATGAAATTCCCACTCTCTCCTCCATATATACAGCCCTTAGGGCATCGTTTAGGCTTTGGGTTTTGTTTAGATTAAAAGTTCGCCATAGCTGCAACTTCCCGTACTTCATTTGTGTTCAACGACCAGACCAAGGTGTCACATAACCCCACCTTGATCAATAAAGCTTTCATCTTATATTCGCAATATCCAGATTGCAATCTCAGTTTCTTGCTTGTTCTTCGTTTGCTTGCAGGAAACAAACCATCGTGGTCAGGTTGATCGTGCTTCGGCGTGGTCAATAACCCTCGGAAGTTGGTTTAGCGATTGCTAAGGCGCGACGTCTCGCACGTTCGTAGTCGTATCGTCAAGGTCAACTCCCACAGAAAACGATAGCCACCATCACATCGAAACATCGGGACACCTTTGCCTCTATCACAAAAGATGTTGGTGGTATTTTTATGGGAAGGGGGATGTCAAGAGCTTTCCAACGAGCTAAAGAACGCAAAAATCAGACTCCGGATGAATTAGTTATGGCCGAAACAAAAATCAGCCGAAGTTGATATCTACAGGTAGCGGATGTCCGGAAAAAACGGTCGTCCGGTCGCCGGACGTCCGTCAGGTCGGAAATTCGCTGATTCTGCTCGGGTTAGGGGATTCCGGTCGTCTGGTAAGGTCGGACGTCCGGTGGTTCCTGCGGCTCCGAACGTCCGGTAAGGTGACGGTCGTCCGGTGGTCGGGGTCAACGTGAAATTTCAGATCCGGGACGCGATTTTGGGTGGAAAATGGAGATTTTGGGGTCAAAATTGATGAGATTTCGTGGATGAAAGATGGGGAAACTTGGGGAGATGCTATCCACGTGAAACCAAGCAAATCCATGGATCAAAATCAACAAATCATCATCAAACCAACAAATCACAAAAAAAAATTGGGGCTATTTTTGGTGGGGATTTTTGAATTTAGGACGAAATCAAGCAAAAGAAGGCTAGAAAACGGTGGGGGAGGCTCCGAAATCGTGATCAACGTGGCTCATGATACCAAGATGATGGTATCAAGAGACAAGCTTGCTCTGATCCAAGATGATGTAGGGTAGGAACCCTATAGCCCGATCTTTCACGAAAGGAGCGAATCCCTGGGATGACCTGCATCTTTATAAATAAGGAGTAGATGGTGTTATTAGACGTTGTGTACCTGAGCATGAACAGGAACAGATCCTACGCAAGTGTCACTCTGAATCTTATGGAGGACACCATGCTGGAGACAGAACTGCACATAAGGTATTGCAATCCGGTTTTTATTAGCCTACTCTCTTCAAGGATGCTAGTAAGTTTGTTTTGTCTTGTGATGAATGTCAAAGAATTGGTAATATTAGTAGACGTCAAGAAATGCCTATGAATTATTCACTTGTTATTGAACCATTTGATGTTTGGGGTTTTGATTATATGGGGTCGTTTCCTTCCTCTAACGGGTATACACATATTTTAGTTGTTGTTGATTACGTTACTAAGTGGGTAGAAGCTATTACAACTAGTAGTGCTGATCATAACACCTCTATTAAGATGCTTAAAGAAGTTATTTTTTTCGAGGTTTGGAGTCCCTAGATACTTAATGACTGATGGTGGTTCACATTTTATTCATGGTGGTTTTCGTAAAATGCTTGCTAAGTATGATGTTAATCATAGAATTGCATCTCCATATCATCCACAGTCTAGTGGTCAAGTAGAATTGAGCAATAGAGAGCTTAAATTAATTTTGCAAAAGACTGTTAATAGATCTAGAAAGAATTGGTCCAAGAAACTTGATGATGCATTATGGGCTTATAGAACTGCATATAAAAATGCTATGGGTATGTCTCCATATAAAATGGTTTATGGTAAAGCATGTCACTTACCTCTTGAACTAGAACATAAGGCATATTGGGCCATTTGAAGAGCTCAATTATGATTTCGAACTTGCCGGTGAGAAGAGGCTTTTTGACATTAGCTCACTTGATGAATGGAGAACCCAGGCTTATGAGAATGCCAAACTATTTTAAGAAAAAGTTAAAATATGGCATGATAAAAGGATACAAAAGCGTGAGTTTAATATAGGTGATTATGTATTGCTATACAACTCTCATTTAAGATTTTTTGCAGGCAAACTCCTCTCTAAATGGGAAGGTCCTTACTTCATCGAGGAGATCTATTGTTCCGATGCCATAAAATCAATAACTTCGAAGACACAAATCCGAGGGTGGTGAATAGTCAAAGAATCAAACATTATATCTCAGGTAATCCCATAAATGCTGAAACTAATGTTATTGAAACCGTAACCCCGAAGGAATACATAAGGGAAACTTTTCAGAACGTTTCAGACTCCGAAAAGGAATAGGTACGTGGTACGGTAAGTAAACCGACTCCAAAACAGTTCTAATAGCAATTTTCTCCGTTTTGGAATATTTAAGAAAATAGGAAAATAAGAAGTAGTCCGGGAAGGACAGAAGGCGTCCAAGAGGGTGGAGGGCGCTCCCTACCCCCTAGGTGCGCCCCCTGCCTCGTGGGCACCTCGTGTGCTCTCCAGACTCCGTTTTCTTGCATGATACTTCTTTTGGTCGTTAAAAATTCATTATATAATCTCCCGAAGGTTTTGACCACCGTATCACGCAAATATCCTCTGTTTTTGTTTCGAGCTGTTTCTGCTACAGATTAGAGCATTATGTCATCCCAAGATTTGGAGGGATAAAGCTATGTGGCATATTACCTTGTAGATCATAAGGTCTACGGGGACTTGGAGCATTGTGGTTGGACCACGGAGGAAGAAGAAGACTATGAGCCTAAGGGAACGGAGGAGACAAGCTCAGATGAAGATGAAGTCCCATTACGTCAACCTAGGGACATGCATGTGGAGTTCAAAAACTCAAGCCTCCCCAGTAGAGCAACGAAACCTAAGATCTAGTTTATCCCTTTTCGTCTCTTGCAGGAGAACAAACAAGAACTATGCAAAAAGGTATTAAGCCTTGAGCAGGGGATCGAGGACCTAATGGAGCAAAATTCTATCCTCAAGCGCAAATTAAGGAATAAGCACACGTCATCAACAACTCCATCATCACCACCTCCGAGGAAGGAAACATAATAACATGGGTATGGGCACTCCCCTTGGCAACTGCCAAGCTTGGGGGAGTGCCCCGGTATCGTATCACCATCACTTTTATATTTACCATTTTTCTTAGTTCGATCCTTTTGGTTATATCTTGATCTAGTAGAATAAAGTTTTAGTATGATCTAGTTTTGAGTTTTGCTTTATGATTCTTCTATGTAATCGAGTCCGTGAGCTACATATAATAAAGATTAGTGTTGAGTCAAGGGCTTGATTATCTTGCTATGATCTTGAGGGAATAAAAGAAAAGAATAAAAACAACTAAAGAGATCATATGGATCTTATGGAGAGTAATGACTTCACATATAAAGAGTATGATGAATAAAAGTTGTTGAGAGCTGACAAACATAGTGATGCGGAGCATCCTATGGACATCACCATGTCAAGAGTTTATTCGGCAAGTGACACGTGCGACATCTACTTCACATACATAAAGGTGAATCCTCTCCTTTACACGTGCTCACTTGACCACTTCGAGGATGGTATAATACTTGACCCTCCATCGTGCATGCATAGGTATTGTCGGAGCTTCACGTATGACGAGGAGGAGTGCAAGCGCCAAGGATCACCTACACCATCCGCGAGGGAAGCATGGAAGAGAAGGAAGAAGAAGCCTGGACAAGTTTCTGGAAAGCCCGGAACTTCCGGCCACTGCCCGGAATTTCCGGCCACCGGAACCTCCGGCCATCCCGGAGCTTCCGGCCCTGCTGCACCGAAGCCGTCCAAGAGTGTGCCAACTCTCTAAATAGCCCGGACCCTGCCCGGACCTTCGCCCGGAACCTCCAGCGCCCGGACCTTCTGGCCGTCCCCGGAACATCCGGCCCTGCCTGCCCGCAGACACTCGGGCCGTTGCCCATGTACCCTTTCGCCCCTCACTTACCCCTTCATGGACCTAGACTATATATACTCTTCCACCTCCTCCTTTCTAGGGTTAGCGTTGTGATTGCTCATTTGAGAGATAGAGCTTTGCTCATCCATATCGGATCTACTCCTTGAGAGAGACCGCGGCCCCTCTTCAGAGAAGATACACCTTGGATTCAAGACCCCCTTTACGGGAAGATCCCTTTGGATTCAAGCCCCCTTTCTAAGGGAAGATCCCCCCGTGGATTCATGACCTCCTCACGGAGAAGAACTGGTTACCTCTTGTATCGTCCGTTGTTGTCTTTGGATCTTGTATCTTCCATTGTGTTCATGGATCTAGCGCATGTGTGATCATTCTTGTTGGTTTTAGTGATTCTCTCGTGTTTCCCCTCGTGAGTCCCCTCGTTTCCCCCTCTTGTTCCTCGTGTTCTTTGCGGGATTCGCTGCTTTCGTGAAAGATCGGGCGATTAGGGTTCTACCCTACATCATGTTGGTATCACGAGCCACGTTGATCAAGATTTCGGAGCCTCCCCTCTTTGTTTGCTAGCCTAATTTTTGTTGATTTTGTCCTAAATTCGAAAATCCCCACCAAAAATAGCCCCAATTTTTTTTGTGATTTGTTGGTTTTGATGATGTTTTGTTGATTTTGATCCATGGATTCGCTGTGTTATGAGTGGATCTAGCATTCCCCATCTTTTCCCCCATTTCTATCCATGAAATCTTCCCAATTTTGACCTTGAAAATTGAGTTTTTATGCCCCCATTCTCAGATCTGGAATTTAGGGTTCGTCCCGGAAGAAATTCCACGACCCCCGGAACTTCCGGACTCCCCCGGAACTTCCGTCCCAGCCCCAGAACTTCCGGGCTAAGCAGAAAGTTTACCCCAAAAATCCCTAGACTCCCGGCAGTTTTTCCGCGACCGCCGGAACTTCCGGCCACCCCCCGGAGCTTCCGGAGCCCGGAACTTCCATCCCTAGGCCCGGAACTTCCGGCCTAACCCGAAACATTACACAGAATTTCAGCATCAACCTGTTTCACCATTTTGATCACAATTTTTCGCTCCGAACTCCGATTTGAGTGTTCTTTGGCTCGTTTTGAAGCTATCGGCGTGCACGAGGACCTCGCCTTGGTTTCGCCACCTTTTGACACCATCAAATTTTGTGCATTTTGGCATCTTTGCCTAGGGTTTCCACCACATAATCCGCTACACCTCCGCAGACTTCCGCAACCTAACCAATTTTGTTCCCCATCGCATATGTGGTTACTTGAGGAGTGAGTTGAGTCTCCTAAGGTGTCTAGGTGATGCGTAGCATCCCAAGGTCATCCCCATGGACCTACCTACATCTCCCACGACACCACTTGGACCCATGACAAGAGCCCGTGCGAGAGCCATTGAGAACGAGGTTAACTCTCTCCTTGTTGAACTTCCCTTTGACCCACTTGAGACATGGCTACTACCTCAATCGGAGTTGCTTTGTGTGCTTAGGTACCATGTAAGCAATCAAGGATATCGAATGGTGCAAGATGGACATCAAGAGCATGGAGACATTCCGCCCAGCCCTGAAGGACCGGAACAACCGCCCGACCAGCGCCCGGGCGGAACAACCGGCCGACTACCGCCCAACAACCGGTCTACCTTCTGTGATCGAGCGGTGCAAGGCCGGCACTACACCGGATGTACCGGTAACTACCAAAAGACTGGTACTACCACCCCGACAACCAGTACAACTGCTGGCCCCTTCGACGTCCATCTCCGCAAGCTAGCGCCTGACCTCCCAGCGGAACTACCGCCTTCCAGGTCCGGTACTACCGCCATGCATGAGCTCCCAACGGAACAACCGCCCCCTTGACTGGTACTACCGGCCTGGTTGTGCGCAGTGAAAGGGGTCAACGACCCGTGTAACCCCAACTTACCCCTTTGAACTATAAGTACTCGTCCACTAGCTCTGAATTAGGGTTAGCAAATGTTTAGCTCAGATTTGTGAGAGAGCTTTGCTCATCCACTTGGTTACCTTCTCCTCGGAGATTCGAGCCTCCCCCGGAGAAGATCCCCCAAGCAGATTCAAGACCTCCTTTCGGAGAAGATCATCAAGACCCCCTCTTGGGCGGCCCCATCAAGACCTCCTCACGGAGAAGAACCGATTACCGTGTATCGTCCCTAGTTGTCCGTGGATTCGTGTATCGATCTATGTACTCGAGGATCTAGCCCATGTGTGACTTATTCGTGTCGGTTTAGTGATTTCCTCTTGTGTTTCCCTTCCGTTCTTCCACGTGTTGTTCGTGATTTCTCCGGGATCCGCTCCTTTCGTGAAAGATCGGGTGATTAGGGTCTCTACCCTACATCACTAGGCTACTTAGGGACGGTTACTTCTTCATCAACCACCACCACCACCATAACTTCCGCATAGGCTTACCAACCATACACTTCTTACACCCCAACTTAACCCAATTTTGTTTGTGTTGTGAGTTGTGTCTCCTAAGGTGTTTCGGCTAATTAGCGACCGTTCTTCCAACTCCGACTCACATAACCCAATAACCCTCCACTTCCGCATTGTCTACTCGCATAACCCATCATTGCATTGTCGCAATCCCATTGAGCTTTCGCAACACCACCGCCGCATCCTGCTACCACCATTTTGACGTTTGAAATTTTTGAGTCCACGGTTTTTCCGTTTCCTAAGGTGTTTCGGCTAGTTAGGGACGAGTCTCCATCATCTTGGTATCTCCATCAAGATCACCGCCACTCATCATCGCCAAGGACGGTAACCTCCATATCATCTTGGTATCGTGGTATCCCTCCATTGTATATTCCCTTGCCATTGCATTGATAACCCCTAGCCCATTTTGCGTCACTTGCCTATCGAGACTAGCCATTTGAGTATTGTCGGCAACGTTACTTGTGCACATTAGTAATCATCGAGCTACACCTCCCATTGCATACATACCATACAATAGGTATCATCTTGTTATCATATCATCTTGTGTGCCTCAAGTTTGTTCCCGCATATACACAATACCTATCTTGGTTTGTGCATTGTGCAAAAGTGGCCATACAAAAAAAGAGAATAAAGCTTTTAAGCAAAGAAAAAGGAGAGAAACAAAAGAAGCTTGTAAGCAATAGCCATAGCATCCACCACATTGCATAAGATTGTCATATCCGATCATCTTGGATCAAACACCGGGAAGCATGCATACATATCATACTTGGGATAGAAAGTTTATCCATTTTGCATCTTATAGGTTGTGCACAAGTGTCGTATCCGCCTAGTGAGCAATCGTGCTAGCGTCTCTCTTGAGTTGTGCAACACGATCGTTTTCCGTGGATTCCACATTGTGTGCTCATCCTTGGTTGCACGACCCCATTTATCTATCTGTGTGTGTGTGTGTGTTTCCGTGTGCCACATATTGCTATTGGTCTACTTGTTTCACTTGCGAATTTGTGAATCTCTTTCAACATTATTGACTCTTGCTCACATTTTACATAAAAAAATTTGTGCCACTATCCTCACCGAGCTCCACCATAAGCCTTATTTGTGTAGGTGTGAGAAACCGACAAGAATTGGTACCAATTGTGCTATTTCCTTGTCCACATTGGAGTGATCATTGATCCACTTTCAACTTTGGTCAAGGTACATTTGGTATTCGTTCTTCTCTTTGTCCACTCATATTGGCTCGAATCTTGTGATGGATAGGCAAGGCATTTCATCTCGTGTCTACCACAACAACGACGGCGTGTACAACTACATCAACAACAAGATTTCCGCACAAAAGGAGGAGCAAGATGCAAGGATGGAGGAGATTCGGACCTTGTTGATCAACTGTTCTTCCCCTTCATCATCCTCAAGGCGGCGATGTTCAAGTCACAAGTCTTCTGAGCACAAAAATGATGCAAGCCCAAGTCGTCCTCGTCCACATCTCCATGTCGACCACCATCACATTTGTGATCCACCTCGTCATGAAGGGCAACTCACCTCCAAGCAACATGTGCATGACGACGACGAACGACATCTACATCGAGCTCAAGAATGACAACGACAAGATCATCATGAAGACGCTCGAGATGCGCCTACCTACAAGTCGCAACAAGCCCTACTTCACGCCAAGTCCAAACTTCATGACCACAAGAGAAGACCGCAAGACAAGCACCACCAAGACGGAGCTACGGCTACACCAACCACTTTGGCATCTTCGCCAAGCGACTTCAAGGCATCTTCGCCTTCCGATATATGGCATCTTCGCCAACAAGCACCTCAAGACTACGCTCAAGAGAAGCTCCCCAAGCTCAAGTCCGCGACTTCCACGAGCTACTACGACCTCGACATCGACCACACGATTACTTTCTATGGGACTCAAGAACTCGACGAGTATCTCGAGTGGGAGCGTTTGATGGACGACTTCCTCAAGCTACATCAAATCCCTCCCAAAGATCAAGTGAAGTGCGCCACAAGGAACTTCCACGACTACGCGTCCACATGGTGGCTTCATACACCTTCGGAGACCTATGACATGAGTTGGCCCAAGACAAAGAGAGCTTTGCGGCGAGAGTTTGTGCCTCCAACCTACACGGAACAACTTCAATGCCAATTGGAGAACACCATCCAAGGATCCAAGTCCATCGACAAGTACTTCAAGGAGATGAAGATTGCCTTGCGACGAGCCGGCGTGGACGACCCCATTTCGATGAAGTTACACTTCATGATGGGATTGCACAACGACATCTCCAGGATGATCTTCCTCGAGAACTACAATTCCCTCGACGACAACTACATTGGTGCTCTCAGGGCGGAACAAGAAGTCATGAAGGCCAAAGTTTCTCTACCCCAAGCTTACTTCGCGACGACCAAGCTCCATGAGAACGAGCATGAGGCTAGTACCACCATGATGTCCAAGCCCGATGAGCTCCAAGATGCTACTCCCAAGTTCGACGCCATCCCTCTTTGTGGCATTGACGATGCCGAGTCCTCCATGACTCTTTTTCAAGACGGTGCGGCGACGAGTACGAGTACGGAGACCCTTAAGGACCAAGCTTTGAAGGCGAGCGACAAGGTGGCGAGCAAGGATGATGCTTCCATCTTAGGAGGCGAGAGTGATGTTGTGCCATCTTCGGCCTTCATCCACGGCGAGAGTGATGATGTGCCATCTTCGGCCTTCATCCACGGCGAGAGTGATGTTGTGCCATCTTCGGCCTTCATCCACGACGACTACGAGACGGTTGAGCATTGGATTTTCCCTTCGACCACGGCGACATGTGATGACTTGAGTGACTTTAGCCACCATATTGAGAGTGAGAGTGATTTCACCACTAGCCCCATATATGATGTGTTTCCACTGTTCCCATGTGAGGAGAGCCACAACCCCCACCTCTTGAGTGAGATGAGTGACTCACCATATGTGAGTTTGAGTGCACCTATTTTGAGGGAGTGAGTGAACCACCACATAGAGAGAGTGAGATAGTTGATAGGTCATGTGAGGCCACTTTTAACACTAACGACTTGACCTCTACCTCTATTGTGTCTTGTCATTTGGTGCTAGGTCCCTTCTATGATGATGCGCCGCTTCTCGACGACTTCGTCCTACCTTTGCACAAGACGATGGCCATGGTGGAATATGATGCACCCCCCACATGGTTCCATCACAATGATGATCTTGACCACCATTTGGTCTTTCCCACCTCACCTACACCACTTGAGTGGAATGAACAAGGTAACATAGGTGAAGGTGCTGCTCTAGTCCCACTAGTGGACATTCATGACATTGATTGCTTGCATGATGTTGATCCCCCTATTGACATGCTTCATGCTAGTATGATTTCCCCATGCGATGATTTACCCATTTATGATGAGTATGATTATTGCCATATGGAGTCTATTAGTTGTGATGCCATGTTACATAGGATTTCTTATGTTAATTCTCTCGGTCACATCAAGTTTGCCAATCCGCTTGACTTGTCATACCTTATGCATGAGATCAATCATATGTCATATTTGCAATCTCTTCATAGTGACTATGCATATGCCATTCAAATTAACCCAATTTGCACTTATGGCATAGATGACAAGCCCATGGTTATTTGCATTTGTTTCTCTTGTGATGATATTGATATGCTCCCATTGCATCATTTATCTCATATGCCATGCCATGACCACCTAGCTTCGGATATGCATTGTTTTGGATGTTGTCCATTTTCTCCATATGATGTTTCCAACATTGCTCATGAGGAGACCCCCATAGTTTCCTCATACATTTTAGGAGATTTTGATCACTCCCATCCATTGCATGATCCTCATACTTATGTGAACAATATGCTTCCCATGAATAAACATGCTATTGCTGTGCCATATACTTGTATGCTCAATTTGCATCCCCATCATGTTATACACAATAAATATTCTTTCATGATGGATGACATGTTCTTATACCATGCATCAAATTTCTTTGACGGATGCTTATCTTGTGCTAACTCAAACGTGCACATACGCATCATGATGGATGATTTGTACATTTACCACGCGCACAACTTCTTTGGTTTGTATCTCTTTTGTGTAGGTACCCATGAATACTTGTCAACCTCGCAATCCCATGAGTTGAAAAAACGAGCTCTAGAGAGCAATGATGACTTGGTATCCCATGGATCGCATTTCCCGCCGCTCTCTTCACACGAAGTCTTCGCACATTTCTTCTACATGACCCTCACTTGGCTATGGGTTATTGTCCACTACATATTATATGCCCATCTTGCCATGTTCACTTTGCATGTTATGCTCGTTTCGATGCTTTTGCCATGCATTCGTGACCCATGCTTTGCATTACACATGATGATTGATTCTCATACTTGTATGTGTATTTGCAAGCTTGGTGGAGATATTGCCTGCTATTGCTATGTTTGCTTTGTACCCCATGCCTATGATGATACTTTCATCTTGCTTTGTGTTCGTGCTTGCGATATGTCATGTGCATTTCCTATGCCTATTATTTGCTCTCATGACATGATTGCCATGATTTACTCTAGTATGTTGCATCTTCGCACTACTAGCTTGCACGACTTGATTACTATGCTTGACTTGATTGCCTCACACATGATGAACAATTGCTCTTTCTATTGTGTTGAGTGCCACACTATATTCACTACACCCCATGCACATTATGCTTGGATTGTCTTGCACTTGACCCATGTGTTTAGACACTTCATTTTATTTGGTCTTGTGAATGATTCCTATGCCTACCATAGACCTTTCATTGAGCAATTTGCCCATGCTTGCTATGATCTTGAGGTAGATGCTTATTCTCTTATTACACATATTTGCATCACTACCTCACATTTACATGCTTGTTTCCATGATGTCCTTCTTTGTGCTCAATTTATGTGCTTACATGCCATGTCACAATCCTTTGTCACACCATATGCTATGCTTGATGACAACACTTGTTGGGTATCACCTCTTGAATGATTGGTTTTGCACTAACGCTAACCGCATTTGCTTTTCCAAGTGTTTGTTCTCCTTGCTCCTTTTGAAGGAATCACGAGATGGTGCGACATTGGAGAGTTCCCATTTCAAGCTTCAACATGACGAGAACTTGGTGATCGACCACTACTACACGGCGACGCCATCTCTTTTCCATGGTGATTTGGATTTCGATCCGAGGTTGGATCTTTCCCAAGGGGGAGGGGATGATGCGGAGCATCCTATGGACATCACCATGTCAAGAGTTTATCGGCAAGTGACATGTGTGACATCTACTTCACATACATAAAGGTGAATCCTCTCATTTACACGTGCTCACTTGACCCCTTCGAGGATGGTATACTACTTGACCCTCCATCGTGCATGCATATGTATTGTCGGAGCTTCACGGATGACGAGGAGGAGTGCAAGCACCAAGGATCACCTACACCATCCGCGAGGGAAGCGTGGAAGAGAAGGAAGAAGAAGCCTGGACAAGTTTCTGGAAAGCCCGGAACTTCCGGCCGCTGCCCGGAACTTCCGGCCACCGGAACCTCCGGCCATCCCGGAGCTTCCGGCCCTGCTGCACCGAAGCCGTCCAAGAGTGTGCCAACTCTCTGGATAGCCCGGACCCTGCCCGGACCTTCGCCCGGAACCTCCAGCGCCCGGACCTTCCGGCCGTCCCCGCAACATCCGGCCCTGCCCGCGCGCAGACACTCAGGCCGATGCCCATGTACCCTTTCGCCCCTCACTTACCCCTTCGTGGACCTAGACTATATATACTCCTCCACCTCCTCCTTTCTAGGGTTAGCGTTGTGATAGCTCATTTGAGAGATAGAGCTTCACTCATCCATATCGGATCTACTCCTTGAGAGAGACCGCGGCCCCTCTTCAGAGAAGATCCACCTTAGATTGAAGACCCCCTTTACAGGAAGATCCCTTTGGATTCAGGCCCCCTTTCTAAGGGAAGATCCCCCCCCCCCCGTGGATTCAAGACCTCCTCACGGAGAAGAACCGGTTACCTCTTGTTTCGTCCGTTGTTGACTTTGGATCTTGTGTGTTCCATTGTGTTCATGGATCTAGCGCATGTGTGATCATTCTTGTTGGTTTTAGTGATTCTCTCGTGTTTCCCCTCTTGATTCCCCTCGTTTCCCCCTCTTGTTCCTCATGTTCTTTGCGGGATTCGCTCCTTTCGTGAAAGATCGGGTGATTAGGGTTCTACCCTACATCACATAGTTTTGGTCATCGTTGCAATTAATAGGAAGTAATAAAGAAAGAGAGGTTTTCACATATAAATATACTATCTTGGACATATTTTATGATTGTGAGCACTCATTAAAATATGACATGCTAAAGAGTTGATGTTGGACAAGGAAGACAATGTAATGGGTTATGTTTTCTTGCATCTGAGATAAATTATATTGTCACGGATCATCCAACATGTTGAGCTTGCCTCTCCCTCTCATGCTAGCCAAATTATTTGCACCAAGTAGACATACTACTTGTGCTTCCAAATATCCTTAAACCTAGTTTTGCCATGAGAGTCCACTATATCTACCTATGGATTGAGTAAGATCCTTCAAGTAAGTTGTCATCGTTGCAAGCAATAAAAATTGCTCTCTAAATATGTATGATTTATTAGTGTGGATAAAATAAGCTTTATACGATCTTGTGATGTGGAAGAACTAAAAGTGACGGACTGCATAATAAAGGTCCATATCACAAATGACAATATAAAGTGACATTCTTTTGCATTAAGATTTTGTGCATCCAACCATAAAAGCACATGACAACCTCTGCTTCCCTCTGCGAAGGGCCTATCTTTTATTCTTGTCTATCACTTTATATAAGAGTCATGGTGATCTTCACCTTTCCTTTTTACATTTTATCCTTTGGGAAGCACAATGTGTTGGAAAGATCCAGATATATATAGCTAATTGGATGTGAGTTTTCATGAACTATTTTTGTTGACATGACCCTTGAGGTAAAATGTTGGGAGGCAAAACTATAAGCCCCTATCTTTCTCCGTGTCCAATTAAAACTTCATAACCATAAATATTGTGTGAGTGTTAGCAATTGTGAAAGACTAAATGATGGTTGAGTATGTGGACTTGCTGAAAAGCTCTTATATTGACTCTTTCCTATGTTATGATAAATTGCAATTGCCTCAATGACTGAGATTATAGTTTGTTAGTTCTCAATGAAGTTTATGATTCATACTTGAAATTGTGATTGAATTGTTACTTTAGCATAAGAGATCATATGACAATATATATGTATGTTGTTGTTATAATAATGATCATGATGCCCTCATGTTCGTATTTTACTTTATCGACACCTCTATCTCTAAACATGTGGACATATTTTTCGATATCGGCTTTCGCTTGAGGACAAGCGAGGTCTAAGCTTGGGAGGGTTGACACGTCCATTTTGCATCATGCTTTTGTATCGATATTTATTGCATCATGGGCTGTTATTACACATTATGTCACAATACTTATGCCTTTTCTCTCTTATTTTACAAGGTTTACATGAAGAGGGGGAATGTCGGCAGCTAGAATTCTGGGCTGGAAAAGGAGAAAATATTAGAGACCTATTCTGCACATCTCCAAAAGTTCTGAAACTCGACGGGAATTATTTTCAGAATATATAAATAATATTGGGCGAAAGAAGTACCAGAGGGGGGCCAACCACCGTCCACGAGGGTGGGGGGCGCGTCCTACCCCATGGGTGCGCCCCCTGCCTCATGGGCCCCCTGGTGGCCGTCTGATGCCCATCTTTGGCTATATTGAGTCTTTCGTCGAGGAAAAAATAATAGGCAAGCTCACGGGACGAAACTTCGCCACCACGAGGCAGAACCTTGGCGGAACCAATCTAGGGCTTCGACGGAGCTGTTCTGCCAGGGAAACTTCCCTCTAGGGGGGGGAATCATCACCATCCTCATCACCAACGATCCTCTCATCGGGAGGGGGTTAATCTCCATCAACATCTTCACTAGCACCATCTCCTCTCAAACCCTAGTTCATTTATTGTATACAATCTTTGTATCCAAACCTCAGATTGGTACCTGTGGGTTGCTAGTAGTGTTGATTACTCCTTGTAGTTGATGCTAGTTGGTTTACTTGGTGGAAGATCATATGTTCAGATCCATTATGCATATTAATACCCCTCTGATTATGAACATGAATATGCTTTGTGAGTAGTTACGTTTGTTCCCGAGGACATGGGAGAAGTCTTGCTATAAGTAGTCATGTGAATTTGGTATTCGTTCGATATTTTGATGAGTTGTATGTTGTCTTTCCTCTAGTGGTGTCATGTGAACATTGACTACATGACACTTCACCATTGTTTGGGCCTATAGGAAGGCATTGGGAAGTAATAAGTAGATGATGGGTTTCTTGAGTGACAGAAGCTTAAACCCTAGTTTATGCGTTGCTTCGTAAGGGGCTGATTTGGATCCATATGTTTCATGCTATGGTTAGGTTTACCTTAATACGTCTATTGTAGTTGCGGATGCTTGCAATAGGGGTTAATCATAAGCGTGATGAAAACTAGCTTGAGGATAATTCCCATGTGTCCGCGGGAGCGCTTTCCTTTATATAAGAGTTTTCCCAGGCTTGTCCTTTGCTACAAAAAGGATTGGGCCATATTGCTGCACCTTATTTACTTTTACTACTTGTTACGCGTTACAAATTACCTTATCACAAAACTATCTGTTACCGATAATTTTAGTACTTGCAGAGAATACCTTGCCGAAAACCGCTTATCATTTCCTTCTGCTCCTCGCTGGGCTCGACACTCTTACTTATCGAGAAGGCTACGATAGATCCCCTACACTTGTGGGTCATCACTTCACATAACCAACATGTCTCGCGATGGTACCTCCTTGTGAATTCCTCAAAATGAAAGAACATGACAAACACCTGGAAAAACAAATGAGGTTAGCGTAAATGCAAAACCAAACATTCGTGTGGTGAAATACCCAACAAGTGTTTTCATCATTCTTATCATAAGAAAGGAAAAGGTGTGGTATGGTATGAAAGTATATGATGTGACTACAATCAAAGACATTAGGCTCAAGTAAACAAGCATGCATCACAAGTAATATGTCCAAGTCTCCAAGATAGATAGGCATAGCATGGGTGCACTCATTATAATGGCATATGAGAGGTGCAACTAATGGGTGCACTCAAGATATATGTCATCAACCCAAGAAAGCGAGTAAGAATGGAACATGGGTGATGCGATAAAGCAAGAAATCATAGTGATCGATTCAAGCAAGCTAGTAGTGCAAAGATGCAACGTACTAGAAGGAATCATGTCAAGAATGTCATGTGTGCAAATAGTGTGCATGAATAATTCACATGACATAGCACAAGCATGAAAGGAATATATGAGCAAAGTAGGTTTATGGTGTTGGCAAGATGCCCTATGTAAATAGCAATGGAACATCATGACTCTCCCAACACAACAAACATCAATAGCATGTGGCACTAGGAAAACATGGTAATAGTAACAAGGATCTCCATCAAGCATGCAAATACACATAGAAGTAGTATAATTGTGAATCATGGGTAAATGCACGCAAGGGTCACAATTGCATGGAAAAATCATAGAAAGAGGCATAACATGCAAAGTGAACATGATATAATGGGCATAATGTAGCAAGTGGTAAATAGCCCATAGCCTTGTGAGAGCCAAGTAGAAGAGATGCGCGTAGTCCTTGCGCGAAGGTAACGGTGGTAAGGATAGTCCACGTGATCCCAAATCATTGTTTCTATCATGAGCTCGTTTCGTCAACTCTTGGGATTGGGAGGTTGATGAGTACATGTGAGTACCTACACAAAACAAAGACAAGGGGAAAATTGTGTGTGCATGGTATATGTACACATCGTCCATCATGATGTGCACGTGCTTGTGTTGTTAGTACAAAATATCCAATGCTCAAATAAATGAGATGCATGATATAGAAACATGTAATCCATCACAATAGGTTTGTTGCTATGCATAGCATAATGGAGATCCAAATTGTGTAATGCATCACGAAAAATATGTAGAGCATTGTTATTCATGGAATGCATATGGTGCAAGCAATTATGGGAATCATGCAAGTATGGAATGTGTCAAAATGTCCAAATATGTATGAGGAAACTATGGGGGTCTCCTCATGAGCATTAATGGAAACATCACAAGGAGAATATTGACAACATCCAAAACAATGCATATTTGGAACAATGTGATCATGGCATGGCATAGTAGATGAATTGCGTAAATCATGTAAAGGAAACATAGCAATATCATCGCATGAAAAACAAAAGCTAATGACCATCATCTATGCCATAAGTGAAAATGGGATTTATTTTAATGGAGCATGCATGGTTACTATGTTGAGATTGAAATGATGCAATACGGGAGATCTCACTCATAGCATATGACAAGTTCAATGGATTGTCAAACATGACGTGACCAATAGAATTTTCACAAGATATCCTATGGAGCATAGCATCACAACTAGGCAAATCAACATGCTCGTCATCATATTCATTATAAATGGGTGGCATATCTAAGCATGTGAAAAACATAGTATGTGGTGAATCCATAAGGTGATCATCATCATGCAAGCAATCATTTGCAAGATAGTCCACTAGTGGGACAAGAGAAGAACCATCACCTATGTTACCTTTAGAGCATCACTCATGTGTTGTAGGCGAGGTGTCGAAGACCAAGTCGTGTTCATGTTCATCTTGACGGAACCATGTGGGGGGTGCATCATTGTCCACCATGGCCGTCATCGTCTCCATTTGAGGTATGGACTCATCGAGGATAGGCATGTTGTGATGTAGGAGACCTAGCACCAAAGAACAAAACACACTCGGAGTAGAGGATAAGTCGTTAGAAAACATAGTGGCCTCACATGTCGTGTGATGAGGACATCAATACCATTGTTACACCCGCAGCCCCTGCTGCTATACATACTGGACCAATCCAGAGGAGACGAAGGAGATTATGCGTCAAGTACAAGAACTGCTCGACAAAGGTTATATACGCGAATCCCTTAGTCCTTGTGCTGTTCCTATCATTTTAGTGCCGAAAAAGGATGGTACGTCGCGTATGTGCGTTGATTGTAGAGGCATTAATAATATTACTATTCGTTATCGTCATCCTATTCCAAGGCCAAATGATATGCTTGATGAATTGAGTGGCTCTACAATATTCTCCAATGTTGATTTGTGTAGTGGATACAATCAAATTCGTATGAAATTGGGAGATGAATGGAAAACAACATTTAAAACTAAGTTTGGATTATATGAGTGGTTAGTCATGCCTTTTGGGTTAACTAATGCACCTAGTACTTTCATGAGGTTAATGAACGAAGTTTTACGTGCTTTCATTGGACGATTTCTGGTAGTTTACTTTGATGACATATTGATTTATAGCAAATCTTTGGAGGAACATTTGGAACATTTACGTGCTGTTTTTATTGCTCTACGTGATGCACGTTTGTTTGGTAACCTTGGAAAGTGCAACTTTTGCACCGACCGAGTATCTTTTCTTGGCTATGTTGTTACCCCACAGGGAATTAAAGTTGATAAAGCCTAGATTGAAGCTATTGAGAGTTGGCCGCAGCCCAAAACGGTCACACAAGTGAGGAGTTTCCTTGGCCTCGCTGGTTTCTATAGGCGTTTTGTGAGAGATTTCAGCACCATTGCTGCACCTCTCAACGAGCTTACAAAGAAGGATGTGCCTTTTGTTTGGGGTACCGCACAGGAAGAAGCCTTCACGGTATTAAAAGATAAGTTGACACATGCTCCTTTACTCCAACTTCCTAATTTCAATAAGACTTTTGAGCTTGAATGTGATGCTAGTGGAATTGGATTAGGAGGTGTGTTATTACAAGATGGCAAACCTGTTGCATACTTTTCTGAAAAATTGAGTCGGCCTAGTCTGAACTATTCTACTTATGATAAAGAATTATATGCTCTTGTTTGGACCTTAGAAACATGGCAACATTATTTATGGACCAAGGAATTTGTTATACATTCTGATCATAAATCTTTGAAACACATTAAAAGTCAAGCAAAACTGAACTGTAGACATGCTAAATGGGTTGAATTCATTTAGACTTTCCCTTATGTCATTAAACACAAGAAGGGTAAAAAAATGTTATTGCTGATGCATTGTCTCGTCGTTATACTATGCATTCACAACTTGACTTTAAAATATTTGGTTTGGAGACCATCAAAGATCAATATGTTCATGATGCTGAATTTAAAGATGTATTGCAGAATTGTAAGGAAGGGGGAACTTGGAACAAGTTCGTTCTTAACGATGGATTTGTGTTTCGTGCTAACAAGCTATGCATTCCAGCTAGCTCGGTTCGTCTTTTGTTGTTGCAGGAGGCGCATGGAGGAGGATTAATGGGACACTTTGGCGTCAAGAAGATGGAGGATATACTTGCTACACATTTCGTTTGGCCAAAGATGAGACAGGATGTTGAGCGTTTTGTTGCTCGCTGCACTACATGTCAAAAAGCTATGTCACGACTCAATCCTCATGGTTTATATATGCCTTTGCCTGTACCTAGTGTTCCTTGGGAGGATATATCTATGGACTTTGTTTTAGGTTTACCTCGAACAAAGAAGGGGAGGGATAGCATATTTGTTGTCGTGGATAGGTTCTCGAAAATGGCACACTTTATACCATGTCATAAAAGCGATGATGTCGTTAATGTTGCTGATTTGTTCTTTCGTGAAATTATTCGCTTGCATGGTGTGCCAAATACTGTTGTGCAGATCGTGATACTAAATTTCTTAGCCACTTTTGGAGATGTTTATGGGCTAAGTTGGGGACTAAGCTGCTTTTTAGTACTACTTGTCACCCCCAAACTGATGGACAAACTGAAGTAGTCAATAGAACATTGTCTACTATGCTTAGGGCTGTTTTGAAGAATAACAAGAAAATGTGGGAAGAATGCTTGCCTCATATTGAATTTGCTTATAATCGTTCATTGCATTCTACTACTAAGATGTGCCCTTTTGAAATTGTGATGGTTTCCTACCTTGTGCACCTATTGATTTGTTGCCTCTTCCATCTTCGGAGAAGGTTAATTTTGATGCTAAAGAACGTGGTGAATTGATTTTAAAAATGCATGAGATAACTAAGGAAAACATAGAGCGTATGAATGCTAAATATAAACTTGCTGGAGATAAGGGTAGAAAAAATGTTGTGTTTGCACCTGGAGATCTTGTTTGGTTACATTTGCGTAAGGATAGATTTCCTAATTTGCGCAAATCAAAGCTAATGCCACGTGCTGATGGTCCTTTTAAGGTGTTAGAGAGAATAAATGATAATGCATATAAACTTGAGCTGCCTGTAGATTTTGGGGTTAGTCCCACTTTTAACATTGCAGATTTGAAGCCTTATTTGGGTGAGGATGATGAACTTTCGTCGAGGACGACTTCGTTTCAAGAAGGGGAGGATGATGAGGACATCAATACCATTGTTACACCCACAGCCCCTGCTGTTTTACATACTGGACCGATTACTAGAGCTCGCGCACGCCAATTGAATTATCAGGTACTTTCGTTTCTTGGTAACGATTCTAATGTTCATGTGAATATGATGCTGCCTAAGTTGGATATATTTGTTTTGCTTACAAATGAAGGGCCTAGCTTGGACAAGAAAGATCAACCTTGGAGCAAGTTCAAGCATGGAGATGATGGCATGTGCAAGGGGAACAAGAATGGAGTTACAAGTGATGATTCCAGGACTCTTAAGCCACCATAATGAGTGCATGAAGCATGGTACGAAATATACAAGATGCCACTTCATAAATTTCGTCCAGAGGCTATTTTAGGTGCTGCATCACCTTATTATTGGGCCAGGCACATGTATTTTCGAAGTACTTAAGTATAGGCTGTTTTTAGAGTCCGTATATGTGGGGAAACAAGAGTTAGGGTTGGTTTCGGAACCCTCCACCATGGGCCATGAAATTCCCCCTCTCTCCTCCATATATACAGCCCTTAGGGCATCATTTAGACTTTGGGTTTTGTTTAGATTAAAAGTTCGCCATAGCTGCAACTTTGCGTACTTCGTTTGTGTTCAACGACTAGACCAAGGCGTCACAGAACCCCACCTTGATCAATAAAGCTTTCATCTTATATTCGCAATATCCAGATTGCAATCTCAGTTTCTTGCTTGTTCTTCGTTTGCTTGCAGGAAACAAACCTTCCTGGTCAGGTTGATCATGCTCCGGCGTGGTCAATAACCTCTCGGAGTTGGTTTATCGATTGCTAAGGCGCGACTCCTCGCACGTTCATAGTCGGATCGTCAAAGTCGACTTCCTCCAAAATGATAGCCACCATCTCATCAAAGGACGGGACACCTTTGCCTCTATCAAGTGGTATCAGATTTCCAGGTTACTCGGTGAGATTTTATAGTTTTTCATAGTTTAGATCGAGTCTATTCTTCATACCTACAGTCCATGAAAAAGCCAAAAAAATTAGGGTTAGGTCATCATATCTAAACCAATCTGAGCCTTTGCATAGTCTTTTTAGAGTTTTGCTTGGTTGAATTTGCGGTTGCATCGTCATGTCGAGTTGCTGGTCTTAGCGTCTAGTCCCTTAGAGTTTCGAGTTCTGTTCACAGGTTGTCACGCCGCCACCACACGATCGTCATCATCATTACCATATACCACCACCCCACCATATACATCGCCGCTGCCATATACAACCACCAATCCGAGTCCACATATACCATCACCATATATAAACACCAATCCGTGTCCACATATACCATCGCCATCACGCCAATCCGAGTTCCACCAGATTCATCTCCGCCACTAGTCCTAGTCCAAGTCCAATATTTTGTTACTCTATTTTGGATTTCGAGATCACGCGATACTTCGAGTCGTGACAGAGTAGAACTCCCGAGATTGTTCTACCCGCAGTAGAAAAATAGTTCCAAACTCAAAAAAAACTATGTCTGGAAAATTCTGGCTAGGCAGTTTTTACACCATTTGTAGACTTTTTCAGAAAAAAATTGTTGCGAAGCAAAAAAAGTGAAAAAAGGGGGAAAATTTCACTGCATGCTCCTCCCTTATTTACGTGCAGCGCCATGATTTTGTTAGTGTTCTAGGCTCATGTCTCTAACACGGTCTAGCCTAGGACTAGCACAGTACCGTCGTTGAGCGTTTATTCAGCTTTGCATCTCTAAACTGATTATTGCTGACCCTTTTTGCTACCATATTATAACCCTTCCGAGCTCCACATACATCTACGTCGTGCATTTGACTCTCCCTGGTAATCTCTCTATCCAAGCTTTGAGAGTTTTGACTATGACGGTTGCCGATCACCGCCTGCTGTTGGGTAAGAACTGGTAAGAATTTGAGATTTGCTTGAAGGATTTGTGACACCCACCACCACCTCTTATTAGTAGTCTGTAGGATCATATTCTTGTGTGTTTCTATTGCTGCTAACCAAGGTAGGATCACAAGCCGACGAGACTGACTGAGAGAACATGACGAATAAGGAGTTGCATGATAAATTTCAGCAAATGATGAGTGGACAGGTGCAAGATGTGCTAAACAGATTTGAAGAGGCCATGGAGAAGATAGATGGCATAGAGAAGACGTTCGAAACAAAGCTCGATAACAAGTTTAATGAATGGCTCGCGCGTCTTCCACCACCACCACCGGCTGCACCTAACGCACCTCTACAACAACAACAACAACAACAACAACAACAACAACAACAACAACAACAACGACGACGACGACTACCTCCACGTCGCAAAACAGCCCTCCGCCGAGCGAGCCGTGTCCCTCTTGCGCCTGGCCAACCTATTGGTGCTACTGTTGACACTTCTATGGCTCCTCCTGCTAATGCGGAGGAGGATGATTATGTGGGAGATTACGAGGATGAGGTTGATCAAAATCAGAACTATGTGCAACCACCAGCACCAAAACCACCAGGTCGTCCACATGCAAATAATGGCAATGGTAGGCTCCCCCTCAGGTACGAGATCATGACCATCTCCCTAAATTGAAATTGAATATTCCACCATTGGAGGGTAGATATGTTCTTGATATATATCTTACTTGGGAGTTAGAAACTAAACAACGATTTACATGTTTACAATATCCCGAGGAGAGACGTGTTCCTGCTGCTGTTTGTGCTTTCACTAGCTTTGCATGTGTTTGGTGGTCTGAACGTTGTAGATTATATCCTATTCCAGCTACTTGGGCTGCTTTGAAAACTGCTATGCGTACTCGTTGGGTTCCACCATATTATCAACATGAATTAATTCAAAAATTGCAATGTTTAAGACAAGGAAAATTTCCGTAGAAGAATATTATGAGGAATTACAAACTAGCATGATTAGATGTGGTATTGTTGTGGAGAATGAAGCTAAGCTTGCACGTCTTATGGCTGGATTAAATAGAGAGATTCAGACCATTCTAGAGTATAAGGAGTATACTAATATCACTCGTTTATTCCATCTTGCTTGTAAAGCTGAACGTGAAGTGCAGGATCGACAGGCATTGGCGGGAACTAACTTTTCTGCAGGTCGATCTTCATCATGGACACCACGTGCATCCTTTACTTCGACAAGACCAGCACCTCCATCAGGTGCCACCTCCACCCATGATACAAGAAAGCAGGCACAACCACCACTATCTGCCAAGAGCACCCTTGTTGGGCCTACGCAGAGCTCTTCTTCTTCCATGCCACCAACAGGGCAAACAAGTGATATTATTTGTCGTCGTTGTAAGGGAAGAGGACATTTTCTGAGAGAATGCAAATCTCAGCGTGTGATGATTGTTACTAAGGATGGTGGGTATGAGTCCGCGAGTGACTATGATGAGGAGACTTTCGCTCTTATTACACATGAAGAACACGGTGGAGATGATTTTCATCATGAGATGCAGTACATGGCTGCTGAAGATGTTGACATGTATGAATGTTTAGTTGCTTAACATGTTTTGAGTGTGCAGGTTACACAATTTGAGCAAAATCAGAGGCATAATTTGTTCCATACAAAGGGAGTTGTGAAGGAACGTTCTGTTCGCGTCATCATAGATGGAGGGAGCTGCAACAACTTGGCTAGCATGGAGATGGTGGAGAAGCTCTCTCTCACCACAAGACCGCATCCACATCCTTACTACATCCAATGGTTCATGATGTAGGGTAGGAACCCTATAGCCCAATCTTTCACGAAAGGAGCGGATCCCGCGGAGAACGCGAAGAACACGAGGAGGAAAACGAGGGGAAAATCACGAGGGGGAACACAAGAGAACACTCAAACCAACAAGAATGATCACACATGTGCTAGATCCTCGAATACATAAAGTAAGATACACGGTCCAAAGTCAACAACGGACGATACAAAGGGAAGCCGGTTCTTCTCCGTGAGGAGGTCTTGAATCCACGGGGGGATCTTCCCTTAGAAAGGGGGCTTGAATCCAAAGGGATCTTCTCCGCAAGGAGGTCTTGAATCCAAGCTGGATCTTCTCCGTAGAGGCCGCGGTCTATCTCGTGGAGTAGATCCGATATGGATGAGTGTAGCTCTATCTCTCAAATGAGCTAAACCAACGCTGACCCTCAAATGGTGGAGGTGGAGGAGTATATATAGTCTAGGGCTACGAATGGGTAAGTGAGGGGCAAAATAGGTACATGGGCCTCGGCCCAGTGACTCTGCACGCAGGCAGGCCGGAAGTTCTGGGCAGGGACGGAAGGTCCGGGCTCCAGAAGTTCCGTGTGGGTTCCGGTGTAAGCCGAGAGTTGGCGCGGCGCATGCTGTGCTGGAGTGGCGAGAGCCAGAGGTTCCGGGCTGGCCGGAAGGTCCGGAGGCCGGAGGTTCTGGGCTGTGGCCGGAAGGTCCGGGCCTGGCAGAAACGCTGCACAAGTCTTGATGCCGGTTGTTCCTTCTCCTTGAGTCCTTGATTCTTGAGAACATGTAGTGTCTTGGCATTAGGTAGCAACCATGTCTCGGAAGAATGGAAAGGGAAAGGACTTAGGAACAAGTTCACCTTGTTTCCAATGGCGTATGCTCGAGGTCGAGGTCTCGTCGTAGTGTACATGGGGATGATCGTAGGATGCTTCGCATCATCTCCCCTCCCTTGGGAAAGATCCGACCTCGGATCGTGATCCTCATCACCATGGAAACGGTCGTTGTGGATGGACTTGTAATTGGACGGAGTTGAAGACATTGCGCAATCCAAGTACTCCAAGGTGTCGCCGGAGTGGTATACATGCAAAAATAGCAAACACAAACAACACTCGGAAATACAATGGTTAGCGCACACAAAGTGTCCATCATGTAAGAAAGAGTCTGTGTGGCAAGATTGTTTGTGACAAAGCGCATGGAGCTTAGTAAGATGATATAGAATGATATGCAAAGCATTAATGGGAGCAAAAGCATTCATTGTGCACACAAATGTGTTGTGAATATGATCAGTGCAACCACGGTGCAAAATGATGTCATGATGGGATGGTGTATCAAAAGCATGAACATGGCAATGGATTCTCAATATGAATGAGTTATCAGGCAATTGATTATAGGCCATATGATCATGATGTATGAATATGCCATCAAGAAAGATCACAACAAATTTGCCAAGAAAATGCACAAGCTCATATATCATGGATGACATGGGGATACAAGATGCAACAAGGCAATAATAATGTGAGTCAATCCATGCATAAGATGCAAATTTGTTATGGGTGGTGTTGTACCATAGCTCAATGTTGTGGTAGAAGTGGTGGTCCGATGGTGAATCCACTAAGTCCAAGCACTCCTCAACTTGAATGTCCATGGAGCCAATCTCCCATGTCGCTCCTCCGTTCATGAGATGTATCATGTAGACAACAAGAAGGAGACAACAATGAAAGAGTGACCCATCCAATATGCGTAATTGAGGATGGCTCAAAGGGAAGGAGTTCACCTTTAGGAGATTCTCGCAAATGTTGGTGTTGCACATCGTGTATGCCTTCACATGACCAAATTGTCTCATGACGGTATCGCCATGTGAATCCTTCAAAATGAAAGAACATGACAAACACTTGGAAAAACAAATGAGGTTAGCGGAGATGCAATACCTATCATTCGTGTGGTAAGATACCCAACAAGTGTATGAATCGTGCTCATCATAAGAAAGGACAAGGGAGCATATCATAGTATGGACGCATATGATGCGAGAACAACGAAATACAATAGGCGCAATCAAGCAAGCATGCATCACAAGTAATATGTCCAAGTCTCCATGATCAATAAGCATAGCAAGTTGGCACTCAATACAAGGGGATATGAGAGGTGCCACTAATGGAGACAAGAGACAATGATCAAGATAAATCATGTGAGAGGCACGAGCATATATGTCATCAACCCAAGAAAGAAAGTAAGAATGGAACATGGGTGATGCGACAAAGAAAGCAATCATATGAATCAAGGCAAGAAAGCTAGTAGTGCGAAGATGCAACGTACTAGAAGGAATCATGTCAAGTATGTCATGTGTGCAAATGGTAGTCATGAATAATGCACAAGACATATCACAAGCATGAAGGCAAGATATGAGCAAAATATCATCAATGTATTGGTGAGAGGCCATATTAAATAGCAACGGGACATCATGACTCTCCCAACACAACAAGCATCAATAGCATGAGGTACATGATAAACATGGCAATAGCAACAAGGATCTCCACCAAGAATGCAAATACACATAGGAGAAGCATAATGGTGAATCATGGGTAGACGCAAGCAAGGGTCACAATTGCATGGCAAAGGCATAGGAGCAAGCATAGCGTGCAAAGTGAACACGGTAAAATGAGCATGAAGCAACAAGCGGTATATAGCCCATAGCCGTGTGAGAGCCAAGTGAAAGAGATGCATGTAGTCGTTGAGCGAAGAGAATGGTGGTAAGGATAGTCCACGGGATCCCAAGTCATATTTGCTCTCAAGAGCTCGTTTCGTCAACTCTTGGGATTGAGAGGTTGACGAGTATACGTGAGTACCTACACAAAACAAAGACAAAGGGAAAATTGTGTGTGCGTGGTAGATGGACACATCATCCATCATGATGCGCACGTGCTTGTGTTGGTTAGCACAACATATCCAATGCTCAAATAAATGAGATGCGTGATATAGAAACATGTCATCCATCATGATAGGTTTGTTGTTATGTATAGCATAATGGAGACTCAAATTGTGTAATGCATCACAAGAAATATGTAGAGCATTGTTATTCATGGAATGCATACGGTGCAAGCAATTATGAGAATCATGCAATGTATGGAATGCATCAAAATCACTTAATATGTATGAGGAAACTATGGGAGTCTCCTCATGATCTTTAATGGAAACATCACATGGAGAATATTGACAACATCCAAAACAATGCATATTTGGAACAATGTGATCATGGCATGGCATAGTAGATGAATTGCACAAATCACGTAAAGGAAGCATGAAAATATCATCACATGAAAAACAAAAGCCAATGACCATCATCTCGTCATCTATTCCATAAGTGCAAATCGGATTGATTTTAATGGGGCATGCATACTTACTATGTTGAGATTGAAATGATGCAATATGGGTTATCTCACTCATAGCATATGACAAGGTTAATGGATTTTCAAACATGATGTGACCAAAAGAATTTTCACATGATATCCTATGGAGCATAACATCACAACTAGGCAAATAAATATGCTCATCATCATATTTATCATAAATAGGTAAGTCATGACATGAAGAAGTCGCACTAGCATGAAGCATGGGTATAAGTGTGTCAACATCATGCAAACAATCATTCGTAAAATAGTCCACTAGTGGGACAAGAGAAGCACCATCACCTATGTTACCTTTGGAGCATCCCTCATGTGTTGTAGGTGAGGTGTCGAAGACTGAGTCGTGGTCATCTTCATCTTGATGGAACCATGTGGGGGTGCATCATCGTCCACCATGGCCATCATTGTCTCCATTGGAGGTATGGACTCGTCGAGGGTAGGCATGTCATCACGTAGGAGACCTAGCACCAAAGAAGAAAACACACTAGGAGTAGAGTTTAAGTCGTTAGAAATCAAAGTGGCCTCACATGCCGTGTCAACTACCTCACTCACTAAGTGTTGTGGCTCACTGACTCCCTCCTAGATGCTCTCACTCATATGGTTGGTGGAGTCACTCAAATGGCTCTCAACCTCACATAGGATGTGTGGAATGCTCTCAAGTGTGGGGCTAGTGGTGGTCACACTCATCCTCTCATAGGAAATGCTCTCAATGTCACGTAGGGTGGAGTTACTCATGTCACTCATGTGGTGGTGGCTCTCCTCACATGGCAATTGGGGCATCTCGTCACATGTCGTTATCAGAGAGATGTATGTGCAAATGTCTCCATGCTCAATCATGTCGTAGTCGTAGCCATGGATGAAGGCCGAAGATAGCACATCATCACTCTCCTCTAAGACCAAAGATAAGGTCTAATGTGCGGTCTCGTAGCTTGACTCGGAGTATGAGTCCAATATGGGCGCCGTCATCATGTTGTTGAAGAGGTTCATGCTCGTCCCCATTGTCAAAGGGGATGGACCTAGCTCGACCGTCTTGTCACCGTCTTGTTGTTGTAGGCCCATATGATGTGGCACCTCATAGCTCGTCTCCATGACCGAAGGGAATTTCCCATGCTCGGTCATCTTCCTTGAGGGGCTTCCGAAGATGGAAGTGTCGCCCTCACTTGTACGTGGTCGCCTTGTAATTGAAGGTGTCGATGTAGGCGAACTCATGGGGAGTAGCCGAAGATGACGTACGTCCAAAGGCTAAGATGCCTTGATAGCACTTGGCGAAGATGCCGAAGTGGTTGGTGTAGCCGAAGCACCATCTTGGTGGTGCTCGTCTCGCGGTCTTCTCTTATGGTCATGATGTTTGGACTTGGCGTGAAGTAGGGCTTGTTGGGACTTGTGGATTTGTGCTTGGCGAGAATCGTCATGATGATTGTGTCGTTGTCGCACTTGAGCTCGTAGTAGATGTCGTTCGTCGTCGTCGTGCACATGTTGCTTGGAGGTGACATGCCCTTCATGACGAGATGGATCACGAACGTGATTGTGCTCGCCATGGTGTTTTGGACGTGGACGACTTGCGCTTGTGTCGCTTGGGCGCTCCGAAGAAGATAGATGTGCTTGCCGCCGCCTTAAAGATGACGAAGGGGAAGTAGACATGATCAAGGCCCGTATCTCCTCCATCCTTGCATCTTGCTCCTCCTTTTGTGCGGAAAGCTTGTTGTCGATGTAGTCCCTTTTCCTTTCTTCGGAGTGGCGAATGTCAATGGAGAGGTTCTCGATGCGCTCTCGCAATCTTGATTGTGTGCCTTGCATTTGTCGTTGTAGATCGAAGATTGACGCTTTGGTGATGTAGTTGTTCACGCCGTCGTTGTTGTCGAAGACTGGAGATGAAATGCCTTGCCTATCCATCACTCCAAGAGAAAAGTGTGAGTGGTAGAAAGAGAAGAACGAATACCAAATGTACCTTGACCGAAGTTGAAAGTGAATCAATGATCACTCCAATGTGGACAAGGAAATAGCACAATTGGTACCAATTCTTGTCAGTTTCTCACGCCTACACGAATAAGTCTTATGGTGGAGCTCGGTGAGGATAGTGGCACAAAAATTTGATGTAAAATGTTAGCAAGAGTCAATAATGTTGAAAGAGATTCACAAATTCGCAAGTGAAACAAGTAGACCAATAGCGATATGGGTGGCACACGGAAACGCACACACAGATAGATAAATGGGGTCGTGCAACCAAGGATGAGCTCAAAATGTGGAATCCATGGAAATGCTCTTGTTGCACAACTCTAGAGAGACACTAGCACGATTGCTCACTAGGCGGATACGACACTTGTCCACAACCTATAGGAGACAAAAATGCAACGACTTCTATCCCAAGTATGCTATGTATATATGGTTCCCGGTGTTATGATCCAAGATGATCTTATATGATAATGTGGTATGATGCTATGGCACTTACTTACAAGCTCTTTGTTCACTCTTTTTCTTTGCTTAAAAGCTTTATTCTCTTTTTTTGTATGGCCACTTTTGCACAATGCACAAACCAAGATAGCTATTGTGTATATGCGGGAACAAACTTGAGGCACACGAGATGATATGATAACAAGATGATACCTATGGTATGGTATGTATGCAATGGGAGGTGTAGCTCGATGATCACTAATGTGCACAAGTAACATTGCTGGCAATACTCAAATGGCTAGTCTCGATAGGCAAGTGACGCAAAATGGGCTAGGGGTTATCAATGCAATTGCAAGGGAATAGACAATGGAGGGATACCATGATACCAAGATGATATGGAGGTCACCGTCCTTGTCGATGATGAGTGGCGGTGATCTTGATGGAGATACCAAGATGATGGAGACTCGTCCCTAAGTAGCCGAAACACCTTAGGAAACGGAAAAACCGCGAACTCAAAATCTCAAATGTCAAAATGGTGATAGCAAGATGCGGTGGTGGTGTTGCGGAAGCTCAATGGGATTGCGGCAATGCAATGATGGGTTATGCGACTAGGCAATGCGGAACTGGAGGGTTATTGGTTTATGTGAGTCGGAGTTGGAAGCACGGTCCCTAAGTAGCCAAAACACCTTAGGAGACACAATTTACAACACAAACAAAATTGGGTTAGGTTGGGGTGGCGGAAGTGTGAGGTGGGCAAAACTATGCGGAAGTTATGTTGGTGGTGGTGGTTGATGAAGAAGCAACCGTCCCTAAGTAGCCTTGACACCTTAGGACACTCAAATCACTCCTCAAGCAACCACATATGCAATGGGGAACAAAATTGGTTAGGTTGCGGAAGTCGGTGGTGGTGTAGCGGATGATGTGGTGGAAGCCCTAGGAAAAGATGCCAAAATTCACACAATTTGATGGTTTCAAAAGGTGTTTAAACCAAGGTGAGGTCCTCGGGCACGTCGATAGCTTCAAAACGAGCCAAAGAACACTCAAATCGGAGTTTAGAGTGAAAAGTTGTGATGAAAACGGTGAACAAGGCTGATGCTAAAATTCTGTGCAATGTTTCGGGTTAGGCCGGAAGTTCCGGGCCTGGGGCCGGAAGTTCCGGGGGTCGCGGAAAATGTCTCGGGGAAGCCGGGGGATTTTGGGTGAACTCTCTGTTTAGCCCGGAAGTTCCGGGGCTCGGACGGAAGTTCCGGGGGACGGAAGTTCCGCGGGAGTCCGGTAGTTCCGGGGGTCATGGAATTTCTTCTGGGACGAACACTAAATTCCAGATCTGAGAATGG
The DNA here is from genome assembly GCF_003073215.2 of Triticum urartu. Lineage (NCBI taxonomy): Eukaryota > Viridiplantae > Streptophyta > Magnoliopsida > Poales > Poaceae > Triticum > Triticum urartu. The sequence continues at coordinate 188,510,937 of NC_053022.1, read as the reverse complement.
GGGCGGAAAAACTCAATTTCCAAGTTCAAAATTGAGACGATTTCGTGGATGGAAATGGGGGAAAAGAAGGGGAATGCTAGATCCACTCATAACACAGCTAATCCATGGATCAAAATCAACAAAACATCGTCAAAACCAACAATTCACAAAAAAAATTGGGGGCTATTTTTGGTGGGGATTTTCAAAATTGGGGAAGAACGCAACAAAATTAGGCTAGAAAACAAAGAGGGGAGGCTCCGAAATCATGATCAACGTGGCTCATGATACCAAGATGATGTAGGGTAGGAACCCTATAGCACGATCTTTCATGAAAGGAGCGGTTCCCGCAGAGAACGCGAAGAACATGAGGAGGAAAACGAGGGGAAAATCACGAGGTCGAACACAAGAGAACACTCAAACCAACAAGAATGATCACACATGTGCTAGATCCTCGAATACATAAAGTAAGATACATGATCCAAAGTCAACAACGGATGTCGGTGGGAACGACACCTATGGGATCACAAGAATCCCTACTACGGTTGCGGGCGCGGGGTCGTGAGAAGAGCGGATCAAACAGATAGCACACGGTTCGTTTATCCAGGTTTGGGCCGCGGGGATGCGTAAAACCCTACTCCTGCTTTGCTGGATTGTATATCTGTGTTCTTGAGCTAGCTATGGGGCGTGAGGAGCTCCAAAAAGCCAAATCCCCCTCCTGGTCGCCTCGGGCCTCCTTTTATAGGAAAGGGGTTGCCACAGTGGCACACAGGAGGTGGAAAGGGAACAGTGATGTGAGGTTAACCCTCGCATTACATGACAAGGCGCATTTAATGCGTCTTGCCCAGGTGTCCTTGCTTTATCGGGGACGGGGGAGAGCCCTGTCTTGTCTGTCACCGCTCCCTCTCGCGTCGACACGCGCCCTGGCCAGCGGCGCCCGCGGTGCCATGTAGGAAGGCAGGCAGCTGAGGTGGCGCAGTGGTGGGTCTCCATGAAGATCTGCATGCTGCCACGCAGGTGCCTGCCCAGCTGGTTGGGTCAGCAGCTGCATGTGAACGACGGTGGAGGTTTGACTGGCTTGGGCCTGATGGTGGCCCTACGGGTGTTCTTGGCAAGGGCCTTGTCGGGGCCCCGGCAAGGGTCTTGCCGTGGCGCCTGCTGTCATCCCCGGCAAGTCTCTTGCCGGGGGCCTTGTGGTCCTCCTTGGCTGGGATCCCGCCAAGGATCATCATCTTCTAAAGGGTGTATCTGATCTTGAATCCTTACCCTATGGGGGCAGTGGACTCAAGGGTGACTCACTCCGTAGGTGTGGGGCGAGCTGCCACGGCAAGGGTCTTGTCGGGTTTGCCAAAACCGCCTCCCGGCAAGGATCTTGCCGGGGGGGTCCGCTTCGTCCCCTTCGCTCTTTGTGGTCTTGGTCTCGGCGTCGTTCTGCTTCTCCTGAGCTTCGGCCTTATCTTGGCGCACCTCCCTTGCCTTGCTCAGTGTGGTGGTGCCGGTGGCTCAGACTGCCCGTGCACAGGTATAGGGGTACAAAAAGCGTACCCCTCTTTTTGTACACCGACAGGAGCCCCCGGGCCTGGGCCACACGTAAGCGCAATCGCGTCATTGGGCTAGGCCCAAAAACGGTGCGCGGGCAGGCGGGGTGGTTTTTACCGCGGTAAGTCTCTTCACGCGCTGTGCTTCCCATGCTTCCCGCGCGTGGCGCGGCGCGGGGAGGCGTGTGTGACATGGGCGGCATGCGTGTCGCTGAGCTCTGCATGCATGCGTCACGTCGTAGTAAAGGGGGCAGTTTGCGCCCTCCCCATAAACGGAGGGAGGCGTGGAGGCGTGGCTCATTTACTGAACGGGGCCGAGGCATGGTCTTCAAGGCGTCAACTCCCCATGATCACGGGGTGGGGAGAGGTCGCCTCACCCGTCGCCTCGGTCCTGCATGCCCGCCACGTGGCTCTCATGCGCTTGGGGTGGTGAACGGTGGATCGGGACACCGGGCCGCCGCGGGCTGTGGTGGCGGGTCGGTCCCAGTTCCCTGCGCCTTCCGCGTCTTGATTGGCTGAGCGGGGCGGCCGAGCCCCCACCCCGTTCCTTTATAAAGAGCGGGAGGGGGATGGCATCCTGCATTCCTTCATCTCCTCCTTTCTTCAGCTTCTGCTCCCCCTTCCATCCGTCATGGAGAGAGGGAATCCTGGTCCTTCAACGGTGGCTGCGAGGGTTGCCGCTCGACAACTTGTCCCTCCTTCTCCTGCACCCGCGGTGGCAGAGCCAGCCGCGAGGGGAAGGGGAGGGGCGAGGCCGTGGGCGAGGCCGAGGCGCTCGGGGAAGAGGAGGACGGGGCGGCGCGCCGGCCTCGCCTCCGCCAGCAGTTCTTCCCCCCGTGGAGGGCCACGTTGGGGATGACCCTTGCGAGTTCTTCGTCAGGCTACGCCGGCCGCCTCGCCGTCGCCTTCGTCTCCTGACTCCATTCGCCAGGAGATGGAGCTGGATCTGCCGGAGTCGTTGTGGCTGCACATGAGGGGCTGCGCGATCAATGGCACGCGGGCCTGCGTCGATTTCCCCGCCCCTCACGTGATGTATCTCCGTCGGGGATGGAAGACGTTTGCCCATATCCACCGCTTGACGGAGGGGCTCACTCTCCATTTTAAGCTCATGGAGGGTGGCCTTCTCTCCGTCAAGGTCTTCGGATGCTTTGGGACCCGTGCGAGGTGCTGTGTGGAGAGCTCTTCTGATAGTGAAGACTCCTCCTCGGGCGGGAGTGACGAGGAGGACAGCGGTAGAGACGACGAGGGTAGTAGGTGGCAGGATGACGGGTCTGATTAGGTGTTGGGTGCCACTCCGTGCGGCACCGGTGACCCCATCATCCGCGTCGCCGGCTCCCTGAACTTCCCGGGGTCGTCTCCTTGGGCGGCTGGCGTTGGGAGGCTGCGGAAGAGGAAGAGGGCGGGCGACAAGGCCGTCAAGTCGGAGTACGCGGGCACCGATGCCTTCGACACGTGCTGACGTCCTGCCGCCTCGTCTTCGAGCTCTGCTTCCGGCGCCGCCATCACCATCCAGCCTTCGGACGGCCACCGAGATGTTCTCTTGGTGTCTTCTGCCACCCGTAGCTCGCCTAGGCGCCCCTTTTGCCCTTTTCGCCTCCTTGACCTGCCTCCTGAGGAGAGGGACAAGAAAGGGATTACGGGCACCTTATCTCTTTTTAGTTTGTAAGCCTTCGGGCCTTAGCTGAATTTAAAACTTGTAATCCCATCATTCATGTTTTTCATTCCCTATGGACTATACCCGAGTCTAATGTTTTTAATGAAAAAGGGATGCTTGCCGGGTCATTTGTTTGTGGGTAGAACCCACGACAAGGAGTAAATCCTTGATATCTTCAAGATAAACATTTCCTTGCCCAGCAACAGGCCTTGCCGTCTTCCCACTTCGCTCGACCTTCCTCATGCCTTTGGCGGAGGCAGGGATGAGGCTGGTTCTCGCTCCTTGTTTCATCCTTTCATTGCCGCGACTACGACCAAACTTGGCCCCAGGAACGAGCCCTAGGGCCTAGAATTATGGGAGCACGGTAGCTTAGGGGAAAACGAGGTTTCACATACCTCAGTCCATAATGGAATGCATGATAAGGGATGAAGAACTTATCTGAAGATGCAGCCCCCGGCAACTCTGGTTCGCCGTGGGTGAATCTTTGCTCTTGCAGCCCCCGGCAATGCTGGCTTGCCGGGGGCTAGATGCTGGTCTGTTCATCTTGTTTTCCTCCCCAAGTGGTTCGGCATGGATATCCATGTGTCCTGTGAACCAAAGAAGACAAAAGAAAGACAAAGAGACGCACACTCGACCTCTAAGCTAGGGGTTAGTCGCTGCTAAGCACTATCAACCCTAACCAACGACGAGACTCGACCTAGCATGCATGCTATAACTTAGGGCGCTAGCGCTTCATTTACTTGTTCTCAGGGTCTGCGCCTGGCTTTGTACAAAGGGTTACATGCATCATCGGCAATGATTGTACAAAAGGTGGCTTGCCGGGGGGCCCGGAAAGCCGCGCCTCACGGGTAAAACTTGCGAAGATGCTCAATGTTCCAAGAGTTACTCACTGGAACGGCATCTTCGGTCTCCAGGCGGACTGCGCCGGGCCTGGTGACTCGTATTACCCGATAAGGGCCTTCCCACTTTGGCGTCAACTTGTTGGAATTCTTGGCCGATTGAACGCGCCGAAGGGCAAGGTGGCCTTCCTCAAGGCTTCGGGCATGAACCTTGCGGCTATGGTAGCGGCGCAAGGCTTGCTGGTAGCGTTCTGCTCTCACAGCCGCCCGAAGATGATCTTCCTCAAGGAGCATTGCGTCATCTTGCCGTAGTTGCTCTTGCTCAAGCTCATCATAAGCGAGCACTCGAGGTGACCCGTATATGAGTTCAGTGGGGAGAACTGCTTCTGCCCTGTATACCAGGGCAAAGGGTGTCTGGCCGGTGGCTCGATTTGGCGTCGTCCTGATCGACCAAAGAACCGTCGGCAACTCATCAATCCAGCGCCTTCCACTCTTGTGCAGCCTGTCAAAGGTCTTGGTCCTTAAGCCTCGCAGTACTTCAGCGTTTGCCGTCTCAGCTTGATCATTGCTTCGTGGGTGAGCAACGGAAGCGAAATAGACTTTGCTGCCGAGGTCTTGGATATATTGCATGAAGGTGCGGCTTGTGAACTGTGTGCCATTGTCGGTGATGACCCTGTTGGGTACACCAAAACGGCACACTAGTCCTTTGAAGAACTTGACGGCTGACTGAGTTGTGACCTTCCTCACTGCCTCCACGTCCGGCCACTTTGTGAACTTGTCGATTGCAATGTACAAGTACTCAAAGCCCCCTACAGCGCGGGGGAAAGGGCCCAGTATGTCGAGCCCCCAGACCGAGAAGGGACAGGAGAGAGGAATGGTTTGAAGGGCTTGAGCTGGCTGATGAAGCTTCTTTGAATGGAACTGACACGCTTCACACCTGGTGACTAGTGTCGTCGCATCCTGGAGGGCGGTGGGCCAGAAGAAACCTTGCCGAAATGCCTTGCTGGCAAGGACCCTTGACCCGATGTGGGATCCACATTTGCCTCCGTGTATCTCCGCCAACAGCTCTAGTCCTTCCTCCCGAGGGATACACTTCAATTTCACGCCGTTCGGCCTCTTTCTGTACAGGACGTCATCGACAAACTGGTACATGGTAGAGCGACGGGCTACCTTTTCCGCTTCTTCCTGCTCTTCAGGAAGTTCCCCTGTTTGGAGGAATCGGACGGTATGTTCTGCCCACGCCGGAGCCTGGGGCTCGACAGCGAGGACTAAAGGCATTTCCTCCGCTATAGGAGCGACTGTCTCGATGGCAAGAGCTTGACGCTCCGCCGGAGCTAGCCGTCCTGTGGTAGGCTCAGTGTCCCCAGCAACATCCTTGCCGGCGGCTCCGGGGAGCTCGACGAGAAAGTACTTACCGGGTCCTGATTTCCTTCTCTTGTTCAGCTCTGTTGATGGATCAACGGATGGCTGAGTTAGCTGGAGCACAAAGGTACCTGGTTCCACAGGTAGCTTGTGGGCAGCGCGTTTTGACATGTAATAGGCGATATCATTCTCCGCTCGGGGAACGTATTCAGCCTGTATACCGTCGAAACGCTCTTCTAGTTTTCTCACTTCATCGACGTAGGCCTTCACCAACGGGCTCTGGTAGTCCTTGTTGACTTGCTTGACGACGAGCTGTGAGTCGCCCCTGACAATGAGCTTCTTGATTCCAAGGTCCGTCGCGGTCCTAAGACCGGCGAGCAGCCCTTCATACTCTGCCGTATTGTTTGTTGACACCTCCCTGGGGAAGTGCATCTGGATCACGTACTTGAGGTGCTCTCCGGTGGGCGCGACAAGCAGTACACCAGCCCCGGCGCCGTGTAAGGAGAAAGGTCCATCAAAGTACATGATCCAACTACAACTTCCCTCCTTGCCTGGGAGAGCAGTCTCTTGGGCTTCTTCGCCAGGCGTTGCGGTCCATTCTGCAATGAACTCCGCCAGGACTCGGCTCTGAATCGTCGAAGTACTTTCAAACTTGAGGCCAAAGCTGGACAGCTCCAGTGCCCATTCCACAATTCTTCCCGTTGCATCTGGATTGTGCAATATCCGTTGCAGAGGGAGGCGAGTGACGACAGTGATCTCGTGTGCCTGGAAGTAGTGACGTAGCTTCCTTGAGGCCATAAGAAGGCCGAAGAGCAGTTTCTGCACGCTGGAGTACCTTGATCTAGCTCCCTGCAGGAGGGAACTAACAAAGTAGACCGGGTGCTGCATCATTTCTTCTTCGACGGCACTTCAACTGGTTGTGTCGTCTCTGCATTGGTGGTGTCGGGCTCTGTCGCTGCCATTACCTCATCGTCAACCTCTCTCTCCGCCACTAGTGCAGCGCTGACCACCTGGTTCATTGCCGCCAGGTATAGCAGCAACGGCTCATGTGGCCTAGGCGCAACTAGTATTGGCGCGGAGGAGAGGTACTTCTTCAAATCTTGCAATGCTGCTTCGGCTTCTGGCATCCACTCCATCAGGCCCGCCTTTTTCAGGATCTTGAAAAAGGGAAGGGCGTGCTCGGCAGACTTGGAAATGAATCTGCCCATGGCGGCGACGCAACCAGCAAGCCGACGCACATCCTTGATTCGCTTGGGTGCTTCAATATGCTCTATAGCTTTGATCTTGTCCGGATTGGCCTCTATCCCACACTGTGACACAAAGAACCCAAGAAGCTTGCTGGACGGGACGCCAAAGACGCACTTCTCAAGGTTCAGCTTGAGATTGATCTTGCGTAGGTTTGCAAATGTTTCTTGCAAATCTGGTATAAGGGTTGCCCTGTCCTCGGTTTTGACCACTATGTCATCCATATAAGCTTCCATATTTCTATGGAGCTGGGGTTCAAAACCAATCTGGACCGCCCTTGCAAACGTCGAACCAGCACTCTTCAACCTGAAAGGCATCCGCATGAAACAATACGTACCACATGGGGTGATGAATGTTGTTTTCTCTTCGTCTTCTCTTGTCATGAAGATCTGGTGGTAGCCGGAGTAGGCATCGAGGAATGACAACAAATCACACCCAGCTGTGGAGTCAACAATCTGGTCGATGCGCAGCAACGGGAAGGGGTCCTTAGGACAAGCCTTATTGATATCTGTGTAATCAATACATAGCCTCCACGACCGGATTGGCCAACCACGTTGGATGAAGCACTCCTCTTACCAAACCCGCTGCTTCCAGTTTCCGGATCTCCTCTGTGATGAACTCTTGTCGTTCCAAAGCTTGCTTTCTGACCTTCTGCTTGACGGGCCGCGCATGAGGACAAACAGAAAGGTGGTGCTCAATCATCTCCCTGGGAACGCCGGGGATGTCGGAAGCTTGCCATGCAAACACATCGACATTCGCCCACAGGAAGGTGACAAGCGCGTCTTCCTATTTCTCGTCAAGGGTGGAGCTTATGGTGAAAGCCCCTCCCGTGCCGTCCTCATTGACAGAAACCTTCTTGGTTCCCGGTGGTATGGCCCTGGGCTTCTTGTTTCCGCCGGTGGAACTCTCTGGCACGTCCTTGACAGGAGCGCTACACTATGAAGAGGTGCACTTGCCAGAGTGGGTGTCCGAGGTCTCACCGGTCTTCTTCTTCTTCCCTCCCGGGGTCCCAGCGGCAGGAGCAAGTGCCCTAGTGGCAGCAGCTGCTGCAATTGCTTGCTGGTATAGTTGGTCAGCCCAAATCAGCGCATCTTTCTTATTGGAGGGGATGGTGATGATCGTCACAGGTCCCGGCATCTTCAGGGTGTTGTAGGCGTAGTGTGACGCCGCCATGAACTTGGCCAGCGCTGGGCGGCCAAGGATCCCATTGTAGGGCAAGGGGATAATGGCAACATCAAACACGATCCTCTCCGCCCTGTAGTTTAAATCGCTTCCAAAATTCATGGGCAGCATGACCTTTCCCTTAGGTTGGCTTCTTCCTGGGTTGACCCCCTGAAACGTGTCCGTCTCTTCGAGGTCTCCATCAGGAATCTACAGTTCTCGATCACGGCAGGCGAGATCAAGTTCAGACCGGCCCCGCCATCGACTAGCATCTTTGTTACCTTGAGGTTGTGTATTATTGGTGAAACCAACAATGGCAAGCACCCGACCGCAGTAGTGCGATCAGGGTGATCCTCAGTGTCAAAAATGATAGGTGTGCTGGACCACTTCAGCGGCCTTTGGGCATCAAACGACGGCTCTGCCACTGTAGTCTCTCGCGCCCAATGTTTAAGCTGGCGGTGAGAAGTATGCAGCGAGGCACCGCCGTCGACGCACATGGCCTCTGTAGCTTTCTGAAACTCTTGCTCGCTGGATTCGTCGTCCTCTTTGTGATCGTCGTCTTCTGGCTTTTTGTCACGGCCCCAGGCGGGCCTCTCCTGTTGTTTATTCTTGCCGTGACGGCCCGCCTAGCCGTCACACTTCTTGCCGGACCCCTTAGCACCGTCTTGGCCCTTCTCCTTGTCCCGCCTCTCATATTCAGCCCTGTGCTTCTCAGCGAGGAGCTCAACCTGTCGGCAGTCTTGGAGAGCATGGCCTTTGGTGCGATGGATCTTGCAGTATCGCTTGTCGGAGTTTCCTGGCTTCTCGGCAACGTCCAAGGCCCAGCCGGTGACACATCCGGCAATTTTCTTGCCGGGGTCATCTGCCTTGGTTTTCTTGGTGGAGCCGGTGTCATCAGATCCCTCGACGGCAAGCATGGCTTTACCTTTGCGCTTCCTGTTGCGGCGCCAGCCCTTCTTCGCCAGGGCGGCAGTATCTTCATCTGAGGAGTCGGTTTCCACGCCGGCGTCTTCGCTGGGGTACTTCCTTCCCTCTTCAGCCCGGGCACATCTGTCAGCAAGAACATAGAGTTCTAGTACGTCTTTCACCTTGTTCATTGCCAGCTCTTCGCGCATCTTGCGGTTACGCACGTTCTGATGGAATGCGCTGATGATGGCGGCAGGGTGAACATCAGGGATATTGTACTGTATCCGGCTGAACCTCTGTATATACTTGCGGAGACTCTCGCCTCCCTTCTGGGGAATGACGTGCAGGTCGCTCGCTTGGCCATGGGCTTGGTGGCCTCCAGTAAAGGCGCCCACAAACTCATGGCACATTTCCGACCAGGAGGAAATAGAGTCTACCGGCAAGTGCATCAACCATGACATGGCGTTGGGTTTAAGAGCCAATGGAAAGTAATTCGCAAGCACCTTATCGTCGCGGGCTCCGGCAGCTTGCATCGCAATGGTGTAGATGCTGAGGAACTCGGACAGGTGGGTCTTGCCGCTGTACTTTTCGCCCACGTCAGGTTTGAAGGTGTGGTGAGTGGGCCACTGGAACTGCCGCAGCTCACGGGTAAAAGCCGGACAGCCTACCTCGTAAGGTAGGCCTCTAGGGCTCTCCGGTGCCGGGTGGTTCGTAGCAGGCCCTGCTCGCCTGTCTGACTGGTGGCGCGCTTCGCGCCTGCGCTCGATAGTGGTTCGAGCGTCTTCATGTTCTCCTTATCGAAGGACTTGGCGCTGGTCACAGTGGGTCCGCGGGTCGGACGATGCTATGGAGATTTCGTCGCCCGCAACATCGCGACGGGCTGGCATCCACGGTACCGGGCGAGGAGGAGGCGAGTGCACCGTGGTCGCGGCGCCGCCGGCTTTCCTGCCACTGGTGCGTGGGACTCCGTCGGAGCGTCGACCCGGGGGCTCCACCGGACTCGGTTCGACTTTGTTGGCCACCGCAACAAGGCTTCGGATAGTGGCTCTCCATTCGTCGAGTTTCCCCGTAGTGGGAGGAAAATCGAGGAGCAACTGCGCACGCACCAGGGCTTCTGCTGGCGTTGGTGGCAGCGAAACCTGCACGGATCGCGACGCGCTTCGACTTCTCACCATGTTAGAAGGAGCTCTATCATGACCCCGCAGTCGCATGCCATCTTCACCAGCGCCTCGGCGAGCGGGCAGGTCTTCTACCTCCCGGGAGTGGCGCTCGGGGCTCTTCCCGCGGCGAATCCCGGGGTCTTCGGCGTGATTGCGCCATTCGTCGCGCGCCACTTGAGAGGAGCGCGCCGTCGGCGCCGGCGTGGGAGTCTTGGAGGCCCTCGCATCGCCTTCGGGCGGGGAGGTAGCGATCTTGGAAGGCCCCGTGCCAACCGCGGAGGGCCTGGCTCCGTCTTTGGATTTGGCGGCGTGTGGCCCGTTACCAGGCGCACAAACATCACCGCCTCCCAAACTCCGGCTGCTGGGACGGTGTTGGTGTTCGCAAACGGTGCCCCGGGTCCTCTCTGCGACCGGTCCGCTGCTCGCCCGCGTCGGGACGGGATGTCCGGCTTTCGACGGGCCAACCGCCACCGTCGTCTTCTTCTTGGGCGCCATGACAATGAAGAAGCGTCGAACTAACTCCTAACGCCGATTCTCACAACTGAACCCCTACCTGGCGCGCCAAAGATGTCGGTGGGAACGACACCTATGGGATCACAAGAATCCCTACTACGGTTGTGGGGCGCGGGGTCGTGAGAAGAGCAGATCAAATAGATAGCACACGGTTCGTTTATCCAGGTTCAGGCCGCGGGGATGCGTAAAACCCTACTCCTGCTTTGGTGGATTGTATATCTGTGTTCTTGAGCTAGCTATGGGCCGTGAGGAGCTCCAAAAAGCCGAATCCCCCTCCTGGTCGCCTCGGGCCTCCTTTTATAGGAAAGGGGTTGCCACAGTGGCACATAGGAGGTGGAAAGGGAACAGTGATGTCAGGTTATCCCTCGCATTACATGACAAGGCGCATTTAATGCGTCTTACCTAGGTGTCCTTGCTTTATCAGGGATGGGGGAGAGCCCTGTCTCGTCCGTCGCCGCTCCCTCTCGCGTCGACATGCGCCCTGGCCAGCAGCACCCGCGGTGCCATGTAGGCAGGCAGGCAGCTGAGGTGGTGCAGTGGTGGGTCTCCACGAAGATCTGCATGCCGCCACACAGGTGCCTGCCCAGCTGGTTGGGTCGGCAGCTGCATGCGAACGACGGTGGAGGTTTGACTGGCGTGGGCATGATGGTGGCCCTACGGGTGTTCTTCGCAAGGACCTTGCCGGGGCCCCGGCAAGGCTCTTGCCGTGGCGCCTGCTGTCATCCCCGGCAAGGCTCTTGCCGGGGGCCTTGTGGTCGTCCTTGGCTGGGATCCCACCAAGGATCATCATCTTCTGAAGGGTGTATCTGATCTTGAATGTCTTCACAAAGATCTGCATGTGACCACGGAGATGTCTCCCGAATCCTTGCCCCATGTGGGCAGTGGACTCAAGGGTGACTCACTCCGTAGGTGTGGGGCGAGCTGCCACGGTAAGGGTCTTGCCGGGTTTGCCAAAACCGCCTCCCGGCAAGGATCTTGGCGGGGGGTCCACTTCGTCCCCTTCGCTCTTTGTGGTCTTGGTCTTGGCGTCGTTCTGCTTCTCCTGAGCTTCGGCCTTACCTTGGCTCACCTCCCTTGCCTTGCTCAGTGTGGTGGTGCCGGTGGCTCAGACTGCCCGTGCACAGTTATAGGGGTACAAAAAGCGTACCCCTCTTTTTGTCAGCGACAACGGATGATACAAAGGGTAGCCGGTTCTTCTCCGTGAGGAGGTTTTGAATCCACGGGGGGATCTTCCCTTAGAAAGGGGGCTTGAATCCAAAGGGATCTTCTCCGCAAGGAGGCCTTGAATCCAAGGTGGATCTTCTCGGTAGAGGCTGCGGTCTCTCTCATGGAGTAGATCCGATATGGATGAGCGTAGCTCTATCTCTCAAATGAGCTAAACCAACGCTGACCCTCAAATGGTGGAGGTGGAGGAGTGTATATAGTCTAGGGCCATGAATGGGTAAGTGAGGGGCAAAACAGGTACATGGGCCTCGGCCCAGAGACTCTGCACGCAGGCAGGCCGGAAGTTCCGGGCAGGGACGAAAGGTCCGGGCTCCGGAAGTTCCGTGTGGGTTCCGGTGTAAGCGGAGAGTTCGCACGGCGCAGGCTGTGCTAGAGTGGCGAGGGCCGGAGGTTCCGGGATGGCCGGAAGTTCCGAAGGCTGGAGGTTCCGGGCTGTGGCCGGAAGGTCCGGGCCTGGCAGAAACTCTGCACAAGTCTTGATGCCGGCTGTTCCTTCTCCTTGAGTCCTTGATTCCTAAGAACATGTAGTGTCTTGGCATTAGGTAGCAACCATGTCTCAGAAGAATGGAGAGGGAAAGGACTTAGGAACGAGTTCACCTTGTGTCCAATGGCGTATGCTCGAGGTCGAGGTCTCGTCGTAGTGTACATGGGGATGATCATAGGATGATCCGCATCAGTTCAACAACAGCGGCAAGGTTATGGTAACACGTACTATTCGTGTGCATTTTAGTATCTCTACATATGCTGATTATGTTGATTGTGGTGTGGTACCTATGCAAGCATGTTCCTTGTTACTTGGTAGACCATGGCAATTTGATAAAAATTCTGTACACCATGGTAGAAACAATCAGTATACTCTTGTTCATAAGGACAAAAATATTACTTTGCTTCCTATGACTCCTGATTCCATTTTGAAAGATGATATTAATAGAGCTAATAAAGTAAAACAGGAGAAACATAAGAGTGAAAATCAGATTGTGGCAAAAGAGTTTGAGAAACAAATGAAGCCTAATAATAAATCATCTAGTGTTCTTACTGAAATTAAATTGAAAAGTGCATGTTTACTTGCCACCAAATCTGATATTGATGAGCTAGATTTTAGCAAATCTGTTTGCTATGCTTTTGTGTGTAAAGAGGCATTATTTTTATTCAAGGACGTGCCTTCCTCTTTGCCCTGTACTGTTACTAACATTTTGCAGGAGTTCGCTGACGTCTTTCCATAAGACGTGCCACCGGGATTACCACCTATTCGAGGAATTGAGCATCAAATTGACTTAATTCCCAGTGCATCATTACCCAACCGTCCACCGTACTGTACCAATCCAGAGGAGACGAAGGAGATTATGCATCAAGTACGGGAGCTGCTCGACAAAGGTTATATACACGAATCCCTTAGTCCTTTGTTGTTCCTATCATTTTAGTGCCGAAAAAGATGGTACGTCACGTATGTGTGTTGATTGTAGAGGCATTAATAATATTACTATTCATTACCATCATCCTATTCCTAGGCTAGACGACATGCTTGATGAATTGAGTGGCTCTACAATATTCCCCAAAGTTGATTTGCATAGTGGATACCATCAAATTCGTATGAAATTGGGAGATGAATGGAATACAGCATTTAAAACTAAGTTTGGATTATATAAGTGTTTAATCATGCCTTTTGGGTTAACTAATGCACTTAGTACTTTCATGAGATTAATGAACGAAGTTTTACGTGTTTTCATTGGACGATCTGTGGTAGTCTATTTTGATGACATACTAATTTATAGCAGATCTTTGGAGGAACATTTGGAACATTTACGTGTTGTTTCTATTGCTCTACGTGATGCACGTTTGTTTGGTAACCTTGGGAAGTGCACCTTCTGCACCGATCGAGTATCTTTTTTGGCTATGTTCTTACTCCACAGGGAATTGAAGTTGATAAAGCCAAGATTGAAGCTATTGAGAGTTGGCCGCAGCCCAAAACGGTCACACAAGTGAGGATTTTTCTTGGCCTCGCTGGATTCTATAGGCGTTTTGTGAGAGATTTTAGCACTATTGCTGCACCGCTCAATGAGCTTACAAAGAAGGATGTACCTTTTGTTTGGGGTACCGCACAGGATGAAGCCTTCACAGTATTCAAAGATAAGTTGACACATGCTCCTTTACTCCAACTTCCTGATTTTAATAATACTTTTGAGCTTGAATGTGGTGCTAGTGGAATTGTATTAGGAGGTGTGTTATTACAAGGCAAACCGGTTGCATACTTTTCTAAAAAATTGAGTGGGCCTAGTCTGAATTATTCTACTTATGATAAAGAATTATATGCTCTTGTTCGGACTTTAGAAACATGGTAACATTATTTATGGCCCAAAGAATTTGTTATACATTCCGATCATGAATCATTGAAACATATTAAAAGTCAAGCTAAACTGAATTGTAGACATGCTAAATGGGTTGAATTCATTGAGACTTACCCATATGCCATTAAACACAAGAAGGGTAAAGAAAATGTTATTGCTGATGCATTGTCTCGTCTCTATACTATGGTTTCATAACTTGACTTCAAAATATTTGGTTTGGAGACCATCAAAGATCAATATGTGCATGATGCTGATTTTAAAGATGTAATGCAGAATTGTAAACAAGGAAGAACTTGGAACAAGTTTGTTGTTAATGATGGATTTGTGTTCCGTGCTCACAAGCTATGCATTCTAGCAAGCTCCGTTAGTCTTTTGTTGTTGCAGGAAGCACATGGAGGAGGATTAATGGGACACTTTGGCATGAATAAGACGGAGGACATACTTGCTACACATTTCTTTTGTCCAAAGATGAGACGGGATGTTGAGCGTTTTGTTGCTCGATGCACTACATGTCAAAAAGCTAAGCTACGACTCAATCCTCATGGTTTATATCTGCCTTTGCCTGTACCTAGTGTACCTTGGGAGGATATATCTATGGACTTTGTTTTAGGTTTACCTCAAACAAAGAAGGGGAGGGATAACATATTTGTTGTCGTGGATAGGTTCTTGAAAATGGCACACTTTATACCATGTCATAAAAGCGATGATGTTAGTGTTGCTGATTTGTTCTTTTGTGAAATTATTCGCTTGCATGATGTGACAAATACTATTGTTTCAGATCGTGATACTAAATTTCTTAGCCACTTTTGGAGATGTTTATGGGCTAAGTTGGGGACTAAACTTCTTTTTAGTACTATTTTCACCCCCAAACTGATGGACAAACTGAAGTAGTCAATAGAACATTGTCTACTATGCTTAGGGCTGTTTTGAAGAATAATAAGAAAATGTGGGAAGAATAATAAGAAAACACGAGAGGAAACACTAAACCGACATGAATAAGTCACACATGGGCTAGATCCTCGAGTACATAGGGGGAGATACACGAATCCATGGACAACTATGGACGATACATGGTAACCGGTCTTCTCCGTGAGGAGGTCTTGATGTTCTTCCCTCAAGAGGGGTCTTGAATCCGCTTCGGGGATCTTCTCCGGTGGAGGCTCGAATCTCCGAGGAGAAGGTAACCAAGTGGATGAGCAAAGCTCTCTCACAAATATGAGCTAAACATTTGCTAACCCTAGTACGGGGCTAAGGAACAAGTATATATAGTCTAAATCCACGAAAGGGTAAGTGACGAGGGGATACATGGGCCCTAGGCCCGTTTTCTGCGCACAGGCAGGGCGGTAGTACTGGGCAACGGGCGGTAGTACCGCTCAAAGCGGTAGTGCCACTGGTACAGGCGGGAGTACCGGACCCGGGTCATGCGAACATAGGGATTTGTCGGGTTGAGCGGCAGTGCAGCGGATGCCCGGCGGCAGTACCGCATGAAGGGCTTCAGTGGTAGTACCGCTCGCCAGCGGTAGTACCGCTCGTCCTGGCGTGTGCGGCTCCTCTTCAGAATCTTGACGTCCATCTTGTTCCGTAGCTCCTTCCAGGCTGGTTCCTTGGTACCTAATGACGCAAAACATCTTTTTTTGAGGTAGTAACCATGTCTCAAGTGGATCGGAGTGGAATTGTGAGAGGAGAGATGTCACCTCGGTTTCAAGAGCTCTTGCACGTGCTCGTGTCATGGGTCCAAGAGGTGTCGTAGTAGATGTAGTTGGGTCCATGGGGATGGCCTTGGGATGCTCCGCATCATCTCCCCTCCTTTGGGGAAGATCCGTCCTCGGATCAAATTCTTCATCACCATGGAAGGGAGAGAGATCTTTGACGTTGAAGATGTCGCTCATGTTGTACTTGTCGCGCGGGAGGTCGATCTTGTAAGCGTTATCGTTGTAGCATGCAAGCACCTTGAAGGGTCCATCCGCTCGTGGTCGAAGCTGGGACTTCCATTCTTGTGGAAAGCGGTCCTTGCGAAGGTGTAGCCACACGAGATCACCAATGTTGAAGACCATAGGTTGCTTGTTAAAGTTGAGCTTGGTCGTAAGGCGTTGAACTTGGCGCTCGATGGTGTTTCTTGTATCTTCATGCACCTTCTTGAGATGTGTCACACACGCACTTGCGTCCAAATTGATGCTCTCTTGGAGTGGTAGAGGAAGAATGTCCAATGGTGATAATGGGTTGAATACGTAAACGACCTCGAAAGGAGACTTGCCGGTTATTGAGTGCCTTGCTCGGTTGTAGGCGAACTCGGCGATAGGTAGGCACTCCTCCCACTCCTTGATGTTCTTCATGATGAGTACTCGAAGTAGAGCGGAGAGTGTGCGGTTTTTCACCTCCGTTTGGCCGTCGGTTTGAGGATGGTACACCGTGGAGAAGAGTAGCTTGATTCCGAGCTTGGTGCATAGGGTCTTCCAAAAGTAGCTAGGGAACTTGACGTCGCGGTCCGAGACAATTGTCTTTCGCACACCATGGAGACCCAATATTTCCCTACAAAAGAGATTAGCAATATGTGAAGCATCGTCTATCTTGTGACAAGGAATAAAATGTAACATTTTGGAGAAACGGTCCACAATGACAAATATGGAGTCTTTTTCGTTTTGAGTTCTAGGAAAACCAAGTACAAAGTCCTTGCTAATGTCTTCCCAAGGTTGGTATGGAATTGGTAAAGGCATATAGAGACCATGAGATTGAGCTTTGGACTTAGCTTTGCGACATGTAGAACACCGGTTGGTGAAACGATTGACGTCCTGAAACATCTTTGGCCAAAAGTAGCTCTTTGAGAGCGTGGCGAACGTCTTGTCGCGTCTGAAGTGTCCCATTAAGCCTCCTTCATGCGATTCCTGCAAAAGCAACAAACGAAGGGATGACTCGGGGATGCAAAGTTTGTTAGCTCTCATAAGATAGTCGTCTTTGATGTAATAGCGTTCCCAAGATGTATTCGACAAACACTTGGCATAAGGAGTAGCAAAAGTCGCATCATGCTCATACAAGTCTTTGATATGCTCGAAGCCAATGACATCTAACTCAAGTTGCGTGACAAGCATGCATATGCGGGAAAGAGCATCCGCTACTATGTTTTCTTCACCCTTGATGTTCTCGATGACATAGGGAAAAGACTCAATAAATTCACTCCATTTAGCATGAGGCTTGTTCAACTTAGTTTGTCCCTTAAGATACTTGAGAGTCTCATGATCGGTATGAATGATAAACTCATGGGGACGAAGGTAATGTTCCCATTCATGCAAAACGCGGACTAAAGCATATAGCTCTTTGTCATAGATGGGATAATTGAGTTGCGCTCCGGAAAGTTTCTCACTAAAGTAAGCTATGGGGCGCTTCTCTTGCGTTTACGCACCTCCTATGCCCTTACCACTAGCATCGCAATGAATTTCAAAAGGCTTGTCGAAGTTTGGTAAAGCAAGCATGGGAGCATGAGTAAGCAGATTCTTAAGCTCATTGAATGCGGTATCTTGGGAAGGTCCCCAAAAAAAAGGCGCATTCTTCTTGCTCAAAGAATGCAAAGGCGAAGCAATGGTGCTAAAATCCTTCACAAAGCGACGATAGAAACCCGCAAGGCCAAGAAAACTACACACTTGATGCAAGTTGGTTGGTTGCGGCCAAGTCTTAATAGCATTTGATAGAGGCAAAGGTGTCCCGATGTTTCGATGAGATGGTAGCTATCGTTTTCTGTGGGAGTCGACCTTGACGATCTGACTACGAACGTGCGAGACCTTGACGATCTGACTACGAACGTGCGAGACGTCGCGCCTTAGCAATCGCTAAACCAACTTCCGAGGGTTATTGACCACGCCGGAGCACGATCAACCTGACCACGAGGGTCTGTTTCCTGTGAGCAAACGAAGAACAAGCAAGAAACTGAGATTGCAATCTGGATATTGCGAATATAAGATGAAAGCTTTATTGATCAAGGTGGGGTTCTGTGACGTCTTGGTCTGGTCGTTGGACACAAACGAAGTACGCGAAGTTGCAGCTATGGCGAACTTTTAATCTAAACAAAACCCAAAGCCTAAACGATGCCCTAAAGGATTGTATATATGGAGGAGAGAGGGGGAATTTCGTGGCCCTTGGTGGAGGGGTCCGAAACCAACTAACTCTTGTTTCCACACATACGGACTCTAAAAACAGCTATACTTAAGTACTTCGAAATACATGGGCCTGGCCAATATAAGGTGACGAGCACCTAAAATAGCCTCTGAGGAAAATTTATGAAGTGGCATCTTGTAATATTTCGTCCCATGCTTCATGCACTCCTTAATGGTGGCTTCAAGAGTCTGGAATCATCACTTGTAACTCCGTTCTTGTCTTGCGCATGCCATCTCTCCGTGCTTGAACTTGCTCCAAGGTTCATCTTTCTTGTCCAAGCTAGGCCCTTCATTTGTAAGCAAAACAAATGTATCCAATTTAGGCAGCATCATATCCTCATGAACATTAGAATCGTTACCAAGAAACTAAAGTACCTGATAATTCAATTGGCGTGCGCGAGCTCTAGTAATCAGTCCAGTGTGTATAGCAGCAGGGGCTGTGGGTGAAACAATGGTATTGATGTCCTCATCATCCTCCCCTTCTTGAAATGAAGTCGTCCTCGACGAAAGTTCATCGTCCTCACCCAAATAAGGCTTCAAATCTGCAATGTTAAAAGTGGGACTAACCCCAAAATCTGCAGGCAGCTCAAGTTTATATGCATTATCATTTATTTTCTCTAACACCTTAAAAGGACCATCAGCACGTGGCATTAGCTTTGATTTGCGCAGATTAGGAAATCTATTTACGCAAATGTAACCAAACAAGATCTCCAGGTGCAAACACAACATGTTTTCTACCCTTATCTCCAGCAAGTTTATATTTAGCATTCATACGCTCAATGTTTTCCTTAGTTAACTCATGCATTTTTAAAATCAATTCAGCACGTTCTTTAGCATCAAAATTAACCTTCTCCGAAGATGGAAGAGGCAACAAATCAATAGGTGCACGAGGTAGGAAACCATACACAATTTCAAAAGGGCACATCTTAGTAGTAGAATGCAATGACGATTATAAGCAAATTCAATATGAGGCAAGCATTCTTCCCACATTTTCTTGTTATTCTTCAAAACAGCCCTAAGCATAGTAGACAATGTTCTATTGACTACTTCAGTTTGTCCATCAGTTTGGGGGTGACAAGTAGTACTAAAAAGCAGCTTAGTCCCCAACTTAGCCCATAAACATCTCCAAAAGTGGCTAAGAAATTTAGTATCACGATCTGAAACAATAGTATTTGGCACACCATGTAAGCGAATAATTTCACGAAAGAACAAATCAGCAACATTAACAGCATCATCGCTTTTATGACATGGTATAAAGTGTGCCATTTTCGAGAACCTATCCACGACAACAAATATGCTATCCCTCCCCTTCTTTGTTCGAGGTAAACCTAAAACAAAGTCCATAGATATATCCTCCCAAGGAACACTAGGTACAGGCAAAGGCATATATAAACCATGAGGATTGAGTCGTGACTTAGCTTTTGACATGTAGTGCAGCGAGCAACAAAACGCTCAACATCCCGTCTCATCTTTGGCCAAAAGAAATGTGTAGCAAGTATATCCTCCGTCTTCTTGACGCCAAAGTGTCCCATTAATCCTCCTCCATGCGCCTCCTGCAACAACAAAAGACGAACGGAGCTAGCTGGAATGCATAGCTTGTTAGCACGAAACACAAATCCATCGTTAAGAACGAACTTGTTCCAAGTTCTCCCTTCCTTACAATTCTCAATACATCTTTAAATTCAGCATCATGAACATATTGATCTTTGATGGTCTCCAAACCAAATATTTTAAAGTCAAGTTGTGAAAGCATAGTATAACGACGAGACAAGCATCAGCAATAACATTTTCTTTACCCTTCTTGTGTTTAATGACATAAGGGAAAGTCTCAATGAATTCAACCCATTTAGCATGTCTACAGTTCAGTTTTGCTTGACTTTTAATGTGTTTCAAAGATTCATGATCAGAATGTATAACAAATTCCTTGGGCCATAAATAATGTTGCCATGTTTCTAAGGTCCGAACAAGAGCATATAATTCTTTATCATAAGTAGAATAGTTCAGACTAGGCCCACTCAATTTTTCAAAAAAGTATGCAACAGGTTTTCCATCTTGTAATAACACACCTCCTAATCCAATTCCACTAGCATCACATTCAAGCTCAAAAGTCTTATTGAAATTAGGAAGTTGGAGTAAAGGAGCATGTGTCAACTTATCTTTCAATACCGTGAAGGCTTCTTCCTGTGCGGTACCCCAAACAAAAGGCACATCCTTCTTTGTAAGCTGTTGAGAGGTGCAGCAATGGTGCTGAAATCTCTCACAAAACGCCTATAGAAACCAGCGAGGCCAAGGAAACTCCTCACTTGTGTGACCGTTTTGGGCTGCGGCCAACTCTCAATAGCTTCAATCTTGGCTTTATCAACTTCAATTCCCTGTGGAGTAACAACATAGCCAAGAAAAGATACTCGGTCGGTGCAAAAGGTGCACTTTCCAAGGTTACCAAACAAACGTGCATCACGTAGAGCAATAAAAACAGCACGTAAATGTTCCAAATGTTCCTCCAAAGATTTGCTATAAATCAATATGTCATCAAAGTAAACTACCACAAATCGTCCGATGAAAGCACGTAAAACTTCGTTCATTAACCTCATGAAAGTACTAGGTGCATTAGTTAACCCAAAAGGCATGACTAACCACTCATAGTTTTAAATGTTGTTTTCCATTCGTCTCCCAATTTCATACGAATTTGATGGTATCCACTACGCAAGTCAACTTTGGAGAATATTATAGAGCCACTCAATTCATCAAGCATATCATCTAGCCTAGGAATAGGATGACGATAACGAATAGTAATATTATTAGTGCCTCTACAATCAACACACATACGTGATGTACCATCCTTTTTCAGCACTAAAATGATAGGAACAACACAAGGACTAAGGGATTCACGTATATAACCTTTGTCGAGCAGTTCTTGTACTTGACGTATAATCTCCTTCGTCTCCTCTGGATTGGTCTCCTTCGTCTCCTCTCGAGGTACGGTATGGTGCACGGTTGGCTAATGATGCACCGGTAATTAAGTCAATTTGATGCTCAATCCCTCGAATAGGTGGTAATCCCGGTGGCACGTCTTGTGGAAAGACGTCAGCGAACTCCTGCAAAATGTTAGTGACAGCAGAAGGCAAAGAGGAAGGCACATCCTCGAATGAAAATAATACCTCTTTGCACACAAAAGCATAGCAAACAGATTTGCTAAAATCTAGATCATCAATATCAGATTTGGTGGCAAGTAAACATGCACTTTTCAATTTAATTTCAGAAGCAACACAAGATTGTTTATTATTAGGCTGCATTTGTTGCTCAAATTCTTTTGCCACAATCTGCTTTTCACTCTTATTTTTCTCCTGTTTTGCTTTATTAGCTCTACTAATATCATCTTTCAAAATGGAATCAGGAGTCATTGGAAGCAAAGTAATATTTTTAACCTTATGAACAAGAGTATACTGATTGTTTCTACCATGGTGTACAGAATTTTTATCAAATTGCCATGGTCTACCAAGTAATAAGGAACATGCTTGCATAGGTACCACATCACAATCAACATAATCAGCATATGTAGAGATACTAAAATGCACATGAACAGTACGTGTTACCTTAACCTTGCCGCTGTTGTTGAACCATTGGATGTAGTAAGGATGTGGATGTGGTCTTGTGGTGAGAGATAGCTTCTCCACCATCTCCATGCTAGCCAAGTTATTGCAGCTCCCTCCATCTATGATGACGCGAACAGAACGTTCCTTCACAACTCCCTTTGTATGGAACAAATTATGCCTCTGATTTTGCTCAGCTTGTGTAACCTGCACACTCAAAACACGTTGAGCAACTAAACATTCATACCTGTCAGCATCTTCAGCAACCATGTATTGCGTCTCATGATCAGAATCATCCCCACCGTGTTCTTCACGTGTAATAAGAGCCAAAGTCTCCTCATCATAGTCACTAGCGGACTCATACCCACTATCCTCAGTAGCAATCATCACACGCTGAGATTGGCATTCTCTCGCAAAATGTCCTCTTCCCTTACAACGATGACAAATAATATCACTTGTGTGCCCCGTTGATGCCATGGAAGAAGAAGAGCTCTGCGTAGGTCCAGCAGGTGTGCTCTTGGCAGATAGTGGTGGTTGTGCCTGCTTTCTTGTATCACGGCTGGAGGTGGCACCTGATGGAGGTGCTGGTGGAGTGGAAGTAGAGGATGCACGTGGTGTCCATGATGAAGATCGACATGCAGAAAAGTTAGTTCGCGCCAATGCCTGTCGATCATGCACTTCACGTTCAGCTTTACAAGCAAGATGGAATAAACGAGTGATATTATTATACTCCTTATACTCTAGGATGGTCTGAAACTCTCTATTTAATCCACCCATCAAAACGTGCAAGCATAGCTTCATTCTCCTCAACTATACCACATCTAATCATGCGAGTTTGTAATTCCTGATAATATTCTTCTACAGAATTTTTTCCTTGTCTTAAACGCTGCAATTTTTGAAGTAATTCACGTTGATAATATGGTGGAACCCAACGAGTACGCATAGCAGTTTTCAAAGCAGCCCAAGTAGCTGGAATAGGATATAATCTACAATGCTCAGACCACCAAACACATGCAAAACTAGTGAATGCACAAACAGCAGAAGGAACACGTCTCTCCTAAGGATATTGTAAACATGTAAATCATTGTTCAGTTTCTAACTCCCAAGTAAGATATATGTCAGGAACATATCTACCCTCAAATGGTGGAATATTCAATTTTAGTTTAGGGAGATGGTCATGATCTCGTACCTGAGGGTGAGACCTACCATTGCCATTATTTGCATGTGGACGACCTGGTGATTGCTGTGCTGGTGGTGGCACGTTGTTCTGATTTTGATCAACCTCATCCTCGTAATCTCCGGCAAAATCATCCTCCCCCGCATCAGCAGCAGGAGCCACAGAAGTATCAACAGCAGCACCAACAGTTTGGCCACGTGTAAGAGGGAGACGGCTCGCTCGGCGGAGGGTTGTTTCATGATGTGTAGCTAGTCGTTGTTGTTGTTGTTGTAGAGGTGTGGCAGGTGCAGCCGGTGGTGGTGGTGGAAGACGCACCAGCAATTCATTAAACCTGTTATCAAGCTTTGTTTCGGACATCTTCTCCATGCCATCTATCTTCTCCATGGCCTCTTCAAATCTGTTTAGCACATCTTGCACCTGTCCACTCATCATTTGCTGAAATTTATCATGCAACTCCTTATTCATCATGTTCTCCCAGTCAGTCTCGTCGGCTTGTGATCCTGCCATGGTTAGCAACAATAGAAACACACAAGAATATGATCCTACAGACTACTAATAAGAGGTGGTGGTGGTGTCACAAATCCATCAAGCAAATCTCAAATTCTTACCAGTTCTTACCCAGCAGCAGGCGGTGATCGGCAACCGTCGTAGTCAAAACTCTCAAAGCTTGGATAGAGCGATTACCAGGGAGAGTCAAACGCACGACGTAGATGTATGTGGAGGTGGGAAGTCCTATAATATGGTAGCAAAAAGGGTCAGCAATAATCAATTCAGAGATGCAAAGTTGAATAAACGCTCAACGACGGTACTGTTCTGGTCCTAGGCTAGACCGTGCTAGAGACGCGAGCCTAGAACACTAACAAAATCACGGCGCTGCATGTAAACAATGGAGGAGGACACTCTGAATTTTTTTTCTTTTTTATTCACTTTTTTTGCACTTTTTTTCCTCTTTTTTTTGGCTCCGCAACAAATTTTTTTTCGAAAAAGTCTACAAATGGTCTAAAAAGTGCCTAGCTAGAATTTTCCAAACTTTGTTTTTTTTTAGTTTGGAACTATTTTTCTTCTGCGGCTAGCACGGAATCTCAGGAGTCCTACTCTGTCATGACTCGGAGTATGGCGTGATCTAGAACTCGAAAACAAAGCAACAAATACTGGACTCGGACTAGGACTGGTGGCGGAGATGAAACTAGTGGAACTCGGACTGTGGTGGTATATCTGGACTCGGATTGGTGGTGGTATATGGCGATGGTATATCTGGACTCGGATTGGTGGTGGTATATGGCGATGGTATATGTGGACTCGGATTGGTGGTGGTATATGGCGATGGTATATGGCAGCGGCGATGTATATGGTGGGGTGGTGGTATATGGTAATGAAGATGACGATGGTGCGGCGGCGGCGTGACAACCTGTGAACAGAACTCGAAACTCTAAAGGACTAGACGCTAAGACGAGCAACTTGACACGACGATGCAACCGCAAATTCAACAAAGCAAATACAGAAAAGATTATGCAAAGGCTCAGATTGGTTCGGATAGGATGAACTAACCCTAATTTTTTTTGGCTTTTTCGTGGACTGTAGGTATGAAGAACAGACTCGATCAAATATACGAAAAACTGTAAAATCTCACCGAGCAACCTGAAAATCTGATACCACTTGATAGAGGCAAAGGTGTCCCGATGTTTCGATGAGATGGTGGCTATCGTTTTCTGTGGGAGTCGACCTTGACGATCCGACTACGAACGTGTGAGACGTCGCGCCTTAGCAATCGCTAAACCAACTTCCGAGGGTTATTGACCACGCCGGAGCACGATCAACCTGACCATGAGGGTCTGTTTCCTACGAGCAAACAAAGAACAAGCAAGAAACTGAGATTGCAATCTGGATATTGCGAATATAAGATGAAAGCTTTATTGATCAAGGTGGGGTTCTGTGACGCCTTGGTAGCAAACAAGGGTCAGCAATAATCAATTCAGAGATGCAAAGTTGAATAAACGCTCAACGACGGTATTGTGCTAGTCCTAGGCTAGACCATGCTAGAGACGTGAGCCTAGAACACTAACAAAATCACGGCGCTGCACGTAAACAAGGGAGGAGCACACTCTAATTTTTTTCTTTTTTTTTCACTTTTTTTGCACTTTTTTTCTCTTTTTTTTGCTCCACAACAAATTTTTTCGAAAAAGTCTACAAATGTTCTAAAAACTGCCTAGCCAGAATTTTCCAGACTTAGTTTGGAACTATTTTTCTTCTGCGGATGGCTCGAAAGTTGGGGAGTCCTACTCTGTCACGACTCGGAGGCGTGATACAGAAATCGAAAACAATGCAACAATTACTGGACTCGGACTAGGACTGGTGGCGGAGATGAATCTGGTGGAATCTCGGACTGGTGGCGACGGTGAATCTGGTGGAAATCGGACTAGTGGCGGATATATGTTGCAGGTGGACTCGGATTGGCGTGATGGCGGCGGATATGTGGTGGCGTATATGGACTCAGATTGGTGGTGAATATGTGATGGCGAATATGGCAGCGACGATGAAGATGATGTGGTGGTGATATATGGCAGCGGCGACATGACATCCTCTGAATAGAACTCGAAACTCTAAAGGACTAGACGCTAGGACCAGCAACTTGACATGACGATGCAACCGCAAATTCAGCAAAGCAAATACAGAAAAGATTATGCAAAGGCTCAGATTGGTTCGGATAGGATGAAGTAACCCTAATTTTTTTTGGCTTTTTCATGGACTATAGGTACGAAGAACAGACTCGATCTAAACTTAGAAAAAACTGTAAAATCTCATCGAGCAATGTGGAAATCTGATACCACTTGATAGAGGCAAAGGTGTCCCATCTTTCGATGAGATGGTGGCTATCATTTTAGAGGAAGTCGACTTTGACGATCCGACCACGAATGTGCGAGGACGTCGTGCCTTAGCAATCGCTAAACCAACTCCGAGGGGTTATTGACCATGCCAGAGCATGATCAACCTGACCACGAGGGCCTGTTTCCTACGAGCAAATGAAGAACAAGAAAAAACTGAGATTGCAATCTGGATATTGCGAATATAAGATGAAATCTTTATTGATCAAGGTGGGGTTCTGTGACGTCTTGGTCTGGTCGTTGGACACAAACGAAGTACAAGAAGTTGCAGCAACGTTCGTAGTCGGATTGTCAAGTTCTGTTCAAAAAGTCCTCTCACGTCACTTTTGGGCCAAGAGAAGATAGAGTCCGAGTCTCTCACGTTCTGGATTCAGATTCGGACTACACAGACATACCTGACTCAATACGCCAACAACTTTTTCATACGGACTCCGAATTGGGTGATTCTTATTTTGTTGGAAACTAGATTTCGTGCTCTTTCCAACCCAATTGGATTCACCTTCAAATTCGTCCGGAGCGTTGAGTTTTGGACGAAACAATCTGACGCTGCAGCAGAATCCGAGTCAAACTACAAGCCCAAAGGTGTTGCATCACCTCCACTTGGGCCCATGAGCCTTGTACGACCTAGGGTTAGTTTTAGGCTGCCTTGGGACGTCCTCCCACCTCCTTGGCCGCCACCCCTTGCTCCTATATATGTAGATCCATCTAGTAGCTTTTTCCTTGGGTTTTGTTTAGATTAAAAGTTCACCATAGCTGCAACTTCTCGTACTTCATTTGTGTCCAAGGACCAGACCAAGACGTCACAGAGCCCCACCTTGATCAATAAAGCTTTCACCTTATATTCGCAATATCCAGATTGCAATCCTAGTTTCTTACTTGTTCTTCGTTTGCTTGCAGGAAACATACCCTCGTGGTCAGGTTGATCGTGCTCCGGCGTGGTCAATAACCCCTCGGAAGTTGTTTTAGCGATTGCTAAGGCGCGACGTCTCGCACGTTCGTAGTCGGGTCGTCAAGGTCGACTCCCACAGAAACGATTGCCACCATCTCATCGAAACATCGGGACACCTTTGCCTCTATCATATTCGCAATATCCAGATTGCAATCTCAGTTTCTTGCTTGTTCTTCGTTTGCTTGCAGGAAACAGACCCTCGTGGTCAGGTTGATCGTGCTCCGGCATGGTCAATAACCCCTCGGAAGTTGGTTTAGCGATTGCTAAGGCACGACGTCTCCAACGTTCGTACTCGGATCGTCAAGGTCGACTCCCACAGAAACAATAGCCACGATCCCATCGAAACATGGACACCTTTGCCTCTATCAAGTGGTTTCAGATTTTCAGGTTGCTTAGTGAGATTTTCCAGTTTTTCATAGTTTAGATCGAGTCTATTCTTCATACCTACAGTCCACGAAAAAAGCCAAAAAAAATTTAGGGTTAGCTCATCATATCCGAACCAATCTGAGCCTTTGCATAGTCTTTTTTGTTTTTTACTTTGTTGAATTTGCGGTTGCATCGTCGTGTCTAGTTGCTGGTATTAGTGTCTAGTCTTTTAGAGTTTCGAGTTCTGGTCATAAGTTGTCACGCCACCGCCGCACCATCATCATCGCTCCTTCCATCTACCTCCACCGCTTATCCGCCATCGATCCGTATCCATATACCACCACCAATCCGTCTCCATATACCATCACCAATCTGTATCCATATATCACCACCAATTCGTATCCATATACCACCACCGCTGCCATATCCTACCATCATATATCCACTACCAATTCGAGTTCCTTTCATATTAGGTTTGTTTTCGAAGTCCGTCTAATTTCCGATTCGTATTTCCTTGCCTGAGTAGGTCTCGGAAAAAAAAGAGTCTAGAGACCCCCGGGCAGTTTTTAGGCCAAAATTTTCACATGCAAAAATATTTTTTCCCTATCCTATTTTAGGCTTTTCTGAGTCTTTTGAGCCACGTGCCATCATAGTGATTTTTTGTCGCACTTTTTCGTCGTCGCTGCCCTGATTTCCGAAAAAAGTGAAAAAAATTCGTGCTCATCCTATCAGTTTGATGAGGGAAGAGTTTTGAGACACTCGCCATTATAGTGATTTTTTGCAAAAAAAAAGAGGAGCACAAAAAAAGAGCGAAAAAAGTTCCAGAGTGTGCTTTTCCCTTGTTTACGTGCAGCGGCGTGATTGTGTTAGTGTTCTAGGCTCGCGTCTCTAGCACGGTCTAGCCTAGGACCAGCATAGTACCGTCGTTGAGCGTTTATTCAACTTTGCATCTCCGAATTGATTATTGCTGACCCTTTTTGCTACCATATTATAAGCCTTCCTAGCTCCACATACATCTACTCGTGCGTTTGACTCTCCCTGGTAATCGCTCTATCCAAGCTTTGAGAGTTTTGACTATGACGGTTGCCGATCACCGCCTGCTGCTGGGTCAGAACTGGTAAGAATTTGAGATTTGCTTGACGGATTTGTGACATCCACCAACACCTCTTGTTAGCAGTCTGTAGGATCATATTCTTGTGTGTTTCTATTGCTGCTAACCATGGTAGGATCACAAGCCGACGAGACTGACGGGGAGAACCTGACGAATAAGGAGTTGCATGATAAGTTTCAGCAAATGATGAGTGGACAGGTGCAAGATGTGCTAAATAGATTTGAAGAGGCCATGGAGAAGATAGATGGCATGGAGAAGACGTTTGAAACAAAGCTCAACAACAGGTTTATTGAATTGCTCGCGCGTCTTCCACCACCACCACTAGCTGCACCTAACGCACCTCTACAACAACAACAACAACAATGACTACCTCCACATCATGAAACAGCCCTCCGCCGAGCGAGTCGTCTCCCTCTTGCACCTGGCCAAACTGTTGGTGCTGCTGTTGATACTTCTGTGGCTCATGCTGCTGATGTGGAGGAGGAGGATTTTGTGGGTGATTACGAGGATGAGGTTGATCAAAATCAGAACTACGTGCCACCACCAGCACCGCAACCACCAGGTCGTCCACATGCAAATAATGGCAATGGTAGGCTCACCCTCTGGTACGAGAACATGACCATCTCCCTAAACTAAAATTGAATATTCCACCATTTGAGGGTAGATATGTTCCTGATATATATCTTACTTGGGAGTTAGAAACTGAACAACGATTTACATGTTTACAATATCCTGAGGAGAGACGTGTTCTTGCTGCTATTTGTGCTTTCACTAGCTTTGCATGTGTTTGGTGGTCTGAGCATTGTAGATTATATCCTATTCCAGCTACTTGGGCTGCTTTGAAAACTGCTATGCATACTCATTGGGTTCCACCATATTATCAACGTGAATTACTTCAAAAATTGCAGCGCTTAAGACAAGGGAAAAAATCTGTAGAAGAATATTATCACGAATTACAAACTGGCATGAGTAGATGTGGTATTGTTGAGGAGAATGAAGCTATGCTTGCACGTTTTATGGGTGGATTAAATAGAGAAATTTAGACCATTCTAGAGTATAAGGAGTATACTAATATCACTCACTTATTCCATCTTGCTTGTAAAGCTGAACGTGAAGTGTAGGATCGACAGGCATTGGCGCGAACTAACTTTTCTGTAGGTCGATCTTCATCATGGTCACCACGTGCGTCCTCTACTTCCACTCCACCAGCACCTCCATCAAGAAGAAGACCAAAGATGCACCATATTCCACACCAAGGCCGGCATCAATGGACGATCCGTCAAGGTCATCATCGATGGAGGGAGTTGTCACAATCTCGCAAGTGAAGAACTTTGCTCCAAGCTCCAATTACCCAAGACGAAGCATCCACATCCATACAAAGTGCAATGGCTTAGTGACTCCGGCACTATCCAAGTCGAGCACCGATTACAAGTCTCTTTCAAGATCGGCGCCTATGAAGACACTTTGGAGTGTGATGTCCTTCCGATGACCATTTGCCATCTTCTTCTTGGACGGCCATGGCAATTTGACCGAGGTGTCATTCACAATGGGCGTACCAATCACTATAGCTTCAAAATGAAAGGGAAAGACTTTGTGCTACGTACTATGTCTCCAAGCCAAGTTCTCGCCGACAAGCAAAACACCCATCGTGGAGAGAATACTGAGAGAGTGAGCCACCAAAAAGAGAGTGAGCGCCACAAGCCCAAATTGAGTGCCTCCACGATGAGCGACAAGAAAAACTTAGTCCTATTTGCCACCAAACGTGAGATGAGAGAAGTGTGTGA
Source organism: Triticum urartu (assembly GCF_003073215.2). Classification (NCBI taxonomy): domain Eukaryota; kingdom Viridiplantae; phylum Streptophyta; class Magnoliopsida; order Poales; family Poaceae; genus Triticum; species Triticum urartu. The sequence continues at coordinate 188,481,010 of NC_053022.1, read as the reverse complement.
GTACCGATCAAATGTCCTACACTATGTCCTCTTGTGCAAGGACGAGGCACCAAAAATTAACACCTCTCACAATCTACCTTTGGTATTATCTTCTCTATTGCAGGAATTTCAAGATGTTTTCCCCGATGAGCTACCTCCGGGACTACCTCCACTTCTAGGCATTGAGCACCGCATCGACCTCATCCCCGGAGCGCCACTTCCAAACAAAGCTCCCTACCGCGTCAACCCCGAGGAAACCAAAGAAATCCAAAGGCAAGTAAAGAAACTCATAGACCATGGCCATGTGCGTGAAAGTTTGTGCCCTTGTGCCGTCCCAGTCATCCTTGTGCCAAAACGTGACGGTAGCTTTCGCATGTGCTCCGATTGTAGACCTATCAATGCTATCACCGTTCGCTATAGGTACCCCATTCCACGCCTAGATGATATGCTTGATGAGCTTAGCGGTGCCACTATATTTTCCAAAATTGATCTTAAGAGTGGTTACTATCAAATCCGCATACAAGAGGGTGATGAATGGAAAACCGCCTTCAAAACCAAGTTTGGTTTGTATGAGTGGTTAGACATGCCTATTGGTCTCTCAGAAGCACCAGACACTTTTATGCGCCTTATGAATCATGTCTTTCGCCCTTACATTGGTATATTTGTTGTGGTTTACTTCTATGACATTCTTGTGTTTAGCAAATCCATCAAAGAGCATGTCGACCATGTCCGCACCGTTTTGCAAACTCTTAGAAAAGAGCGCCTCTATGCTAATATGGAGAAATGCCTTTTTGGTGTTGATAAGCTCGTTTTCTTAGGCTTTGTTGTTTCTTCTAAGGGTGTTCATGTAGATGAGTCCAAGATCAATGCTATTAAGAATTGGCCGCAACCAACCAACTTGCATCAAGTGCGTATTTTCCTTGGTCTTGCGGGTTTCTATCATCGCTTTGTGAAGGATTTTAGCACCATTGCTTCACCTTTTCATGCCTTGAGCAAGAAGAATGCGCCTTTTGTTTGGGGACCACCCCAAGATACCGCATTCAATGAGCTTAAGAATTTGCTTACTCACGCTCCCGTGCTTGCTTTACCCAACTTCGACAAACCTTTTGAAATTCATTGCGATGCTAGTGGTAATGGCATAGGAGGTGTGTTAATGCAAGAGAAGCGCCCCATAGCTTACTTTAGTGAGAAACTTTCCGGAGCGCAACTCAATTACCCCATGTATGACAAAGAGCTATATGCTTTAGTCCGCATTTTACATGAATGTGAACATTACCTTCATCCCCATGAGTTTATCATTCATACCGATCATGAGACTCTCAAGTATCTTAAGGGTTAAACTAAGTTGAACAAGCGTCATGCTAAATGGAGTGAATTCATTGAGTCTTTTCCCTATGTCATCAAGTACATCAAGGGTAAAGAAAACATTGTAGCGGATGCGCTTTCCCGTATATGCATGCTTGTCACCCAACTTGAATTGAATGTCATTGGTTTTGAGTATATCAAAGACTTGTATGAGCATGATGCAACTTTTGCTACTCCTTATGACAAGTGTTTGTCGCATACATCTTGGGAACGCTATTACTTGAAAGACGGATATCTTATGAGAGCTAACAAACTTTGCATCCCCGAGTCATCTCTTCGTTTGTTGCTTTTGCAGGAATCACATGTAGGAGGCTTAATGGGACACTTCAGACGCGACAAGACACTCGCTGTGCTCTCCAAGAGCTACTTTTGGCCAAAGATGGTTAGGGACGTCAATCGTTTCACCAACCGGTGTTCTACATGTCGCAAAGCTAAGTCCAAAGCTCAATCTCATGGTCTCTATATGCCTTTACCAATTCCATACCAACGTTGGGAAGACATTAGCATGGACTTTGTACTTGGTTTGCCTAGAACTCGTAATGGCAAGGACTCCGTGTTTATTGTTGTGGACTGTTTCTCCAAAATGGCTCATTTCATTCCTTGCAACAAGATAGACGATGCTTCACATGTTGCAAACTTGTTTTGTAGGGACATATTACGTCTTCATGGAATGCCAAGGACAATTATCTCGGACCGCGACGTCAAGTTCTTGAGTTACTTTTGGAAGACCTTATGCGCCAAGCTCGGAATCAAGTTACTCTTCTCCACGGCGTACCACCCTCAAACCGACGGCCAAACGGAGGTGACGAACTGTACACTCTCCACTCTACTATGAATCTTGATCAAGAAGAACATCAAGGAGTGGGAGCAGTGCCTACCAATAGCCGAGTTCGCCTACAACCGTGCAACACATTCAACTACCGGCAAGTCCCCTTTTGAAGTCGTCTATGGATTCAACCCATTATCCCCATTGGACATTCTTCCTCTACCACTACAAGAGCGCATCAACATGGACGCGAGCGACCGAGTGAACCACCTCAAGAAGATGCATGAAGATACAAGGCACACCTTAGAGCGCTAAGTACAACGATTCACGACCAAGCGCAACGCCAAAAAGTCCCCAATGGTGTTTCAACAGGGTGACCTAGCTTGGGTACATCTCCGCAAGGATCGTTTCCCCAAGGAACGCAAGTCCAAGCTACTTCCAAGAGCCGATGGCCCATTCAAAGTACTCGCATGCTACAACGACAACGCCTACAAGATCGACATCCCACGAGACAAGTACAATGTGAGCGACACATTCAACGTCAAAGACTTGGCCAAATACCATGGTGATGAAGATCACGATCCGTGGACGGATCTCTCCCAAGGGGGGGGAGATGATGCGGAGCATCCTTCCATCATCCCCATGGACTCTACACCGACACATCAAGCCCCACGTGGACCTATGACAAGAGCGAGAACACGTGCTTTGGAAGCCAAGGTGAACTCCTTCCTACTTAGCTTGCATGTGGATACGCATGGAACATTGTTGCTACCTCACTAAGATACACTATGTCTCATTAGGTGCGAAGAGGAACACCACCAAGAGGTTCAGGAGCACCCCCAAGGAGAAGAGGAACCACCCCAAGGCCACGCGGACCAATACGGGGTGCAACACCAGCAAAACTGGAAGTCCAAGGTGACCCCGTGCGCACGGGCCCCAGAGACCCCGTGCTCAGGGGCTGTCCAGGAAGTTGGCACTGGAGCACCCTGTGCGCATGGGCCTGTACCGTGCCCACAGGACCCCCGTGCGCAGGGGCCCTAGAGACCCCGTGCCCACGGGTTGTCCAGGAAGTTGGCGTTGGAGCACCCTATGCGCACGGGCCTGTACCGTGCCCACGGGACCCCCGTGCGCACGGGCCCAACTTACCCCGTGCACACGGGCCTCCCAAGATGGACGACTGAGATCCCCAAACCAAGCCCCTCTTCATCTCTTTTGACCCCAAGACTATATAAACCATACCTAGGGCTATGTTTAGGGTTAGCAAAGTATGAGAAGAGATATTTGTGAGCTTTGCTCCTTCTACCTTCCCATTTGTGGAATCAAGGCCCCTCTTGGGAAGAATCCTAGTGGATTTAAAGACCTCCTCTAGGAGAAGACTATCTTCAAGACCTCATCTCCTAGGAGTGGGAAGAACTTTGCCATTGTATCTTTCCTTTGATTGTGCTTGTGACTTGTGGATCTTACTTTGCTATTCTAGTGGATGTGTGATTGGGGAATATTTTGAGTGATTTCCTCTTTGTGTTCTTGTGAGTTTGCCCTTTTCCCCCTCCAAGAGTGAAAATATCCTCCTCTAGGATTTCATCCTATATCATTTAATGAATTTCTCGCGCGTCTTCCGCCACCACCACCGCCTGCCCCTAACGCACCTCTACAACAACAACAACAACGTCGCTTTCCAAATCAAGTGGGACGAGCACAGCGCATTCCCATTGACCCTGGGCAAAATTCCGGTGCCGCTATTGATGCTTCTGCCGCTTCTGCTGCTACTGCAGAGGTGGAGGACCATTACGAGGATGAGGTTGACCAAAATCAGAACTACGTGCAACCACCAGCACCACCACCACCAGGTCGTCCTCATGCATATCATCGCAACGGTAGGGTTGCACCACCACCTGAGGTACATGAACATCTTCCTAAACTAAAATTGAATATTTCACCATTTGAGGGTAGATATGTTCCTGACATATATCTTAATTGGGAGTTAGAAACTGAACAACGATTTACATGTTTACAATATCCTGAGGAGAGACGTGTTCCTACTGCTGTTTGTGCTTTCACTAGCTTTGCATGTGTTTGGTGGTCTGAAAATTGTAGATTATATCCTATTCCGGCTACTTGGGCTGCTTTGAAAACTGCTATGCATACTCGTTGGGTTCCACCATATTATCAACGTGAATTACTTCAAAAATTGCAGCATTTAAGACAAGGAAAAAATTATGTAGAAGAATATTATCAGGAATTACAAACTGGAATGATTAGATGTGGTATTGTTGAGGAGAATGAAGCTATGCTTGCACGTTTTATGGGTGGATTAAATAGAGAGATTCAGACCATTCTAGAGTATAAGGAGTATACTAATACCACTCATTTATTCCATCTTGCTTGTAAAGCTGAACGTGAAGTGCAGGATCGACAGGCATTGGCGCGAACTAACTTTTCTGCAGGTCGATCTTCATCATGGACACCACGTGCATCCCCTACTTCCACTCCACTACCACCTCCATTAGGTGCCACCACCAGCTGTGATACAAGAAAGCAGGCACAACCACCACTATCTGCCAAGAGCACACATGTCGGACCTGCGCACAGCTCTTCTTCTTCCATGGCCTCAATAGGGCACAGAAGTGATATTATTTGTCGTCGTTGTAAGGGAAGAGGACATTTTTTGAGAGAATGCCAATCTCAGCGTGTGATGATTGCTACTGAGGATGGTGGGTATGAGTCCGCTAGTGACTATGATGAGCAGACTTTGGCACTTATTACACATGAAGAACACGGTGGAGAGGATTCTGATCATGAAACAAAATACATGGCTGCTGAAGATGTTGATAGGTATGAATGTTTAGTTGCTCAACGTGTTTTGAGTGTGCAGGTTGCACAAGCTGAGCAAAATCAGAGGAATAATTTGTTCCATACAAAGGGAGTTGTGAAGGATCTATTCGCGTCATCATAGATGGACGGAGCTGCAATAACTTGGCTAGCATGGAGATGGTGGAGAAGCTATCTCTCACCACATGACCACATCCACATCCTTACTACATCCAATGGTTCAACAACAGCGGCAAGGTTAAGGTAACACGTACTGTTCATGTGCATTTTAGTATCTCTACATATGTTGATTATGTTGATTGTGATGTGGTACCTATGCAAGCATGTTCCTTATTATTTGGTAGACCATGGCAATTTGATAAAAATTCTGTACACCATGGTAGAAACAATCAGTATACTCTTATTCATAAGGATAAAAATATTACTTTGCTTCATATGACTCCTGATTCCATTTTGAAAGATGATATTAATAGAGCTCATAAAGCAAAACAGAAGAAAAACAAAAGTGAAAATCAGATTGTGGCAAAAGAATTTGATCAACAAATGCAGCCTAATGATAAACCATCTAGTGTTGGTTCTGAAATTAAATTGAAAAGTGCATGTTTACTTGCCACCAAATCTGATATTGATGATTTAGATTTTAGCAAATCTGTTTGCTATGCTTTTGTGTGCAAAGAGGTATTATTTTCATTCGAGGACATGCCTTCCTCTTTGCCTCCTGCTGTCACTAACATTTTGTAGGAGTTCGCTGACGTCTTTCCACAAGACGTGCCACCGGGATTGCCACCTATTTGAGGGATTGAGCATCAAATTGACTTAATTCCCGGTGCATCATTACCCAACCGTGCACCATACCGTACCAATCCAGAGGAGACGAAGGAGATTATGCATCAAGTACAAGAACTGCTCGACAAAGGTTATATACGTGAATCCCTTAGTCCTTGTGTTGTTCCTATAATTTTAGTGCCGAAAAAGGATGGTACGTCGCGTATGTGTGTTGATTGTAGAGGCATTAATAATATTACTATTCGTTATCGTCATCCTATTCCTAGGCTTGACGACATGCTTGATGAATTGAGTGGCTCTACAATATTCTCCAAAGTTGGTTTGCATCGTGGATACCATCAAATTCGTATGAAATTGGGAGATGAATGGAAAACGGCATTTAAAACTCAGTTTGGTTTATATGAGTGGTTAGTCATGCCTTTTGGGTTAACTAATGCATCTAGTACTTTCATGAGACTAATGAACGAAGTTTTACGTGCTTTCATTGGACGATTTGTGGTAGTCTATTTTGATGATATACTGATTTATAGCAAATCTTTGGAGGAACATTTGGAACATTTACGTGCTATTTTTATTGCTGTACGTGATGCACGTTTGTTTGGTAACCTTGGAAAGTGCACCTTTTGCACCGACCGAGTATCTTTTCTTGGCTATGTTGTTACTCCACAGGGAATTGAAGTTGATAAAGCCAAGATGGAAGCTATTGAGAGTTGGCCGCAGCCCAAAACGATCACACAAGTGAGGAGTTTCCTTGGCCTCGCTGGTTTCTATAGGCGTTTTGTGAGAGATTTCAGCACCATTGCTGCACCTCTCAATGAGCTTACAAAGAAGGATGTGCCTTTTGTTTAGGGTACCGCACAGGAAGAAGCCTTCACGGTATTGAAAGATAAGTTGACACATGCTCCTTTAGTCCAACTTCCTGATTTCAATAAGAATTTTGAGCTTGTATGTGATGCTAGTGGAATTGGATTAGGAGGTGTGTTATTACAAGATGGCAAACCTGTTGCATACTTTTCTGAAAAATTGAGTGGGCCTAGTCTGAAATATTCTACTTATGATAAAGAATTATATGCTCTTGTTCGGACCTTAGAAACATTGCAACATTATTTATGGCCAAAGGAATTTGTTATACATTCTGATCATGAATCTTTGAAACACATTAAAAGTCAAGCAAAACTGAACCGTAGACATGCTAAATGGGTTGAATTCATTGAGACTTTCCCTTATGTCATTAAACACAAGAAGGGTAAAGAAAATGTTATTGCTGATGCATTGTCTCGTCGTTATACTATGATTTCACAACTTGACTTTAAAATATTTGGCTTGGAGACCATCAAAGATCAATGTGTGCATGATGCTGAATTTAAAGATGTATTGCAGAAGTGTAAGGAAGGGAGAACTTGGAACAAGTTCGTTCTTAACGATGGATTTGTGTTTCGTGCTTACAAGCTATGCATTCCAGCTAGCTCCGTTCGTCTTTTGTTGTTGCAGGAGGCGCATGGAGGAGGACTAATGGGACACTTTGGCGTGAAGAAGACGGAGGACGTACTTGCTACACATTTCTTTTGGCAAAAGATGAGACGGGATGTTGAGCGTTTTGTTGCTCGCTGCACTACATGTCAAAAAGCTAAGTCACGACTCAATCCTCATGGTTTTTATATGCCTTTGCCTGTACCTAGTGTTCCTTGGGAGGATATATCTATGGACTTTGTTTTAGGTTTACCTCGAACAAAGAAGGGGAGGCATAGCATATTTGTTGTCGTGGATAGGTTCTCGAAAATGGCACACTTTATACCATGTCATAAAAGCGATGATGCTGTTAATGTTGCTGATTTGTTCTTTCGTGAAATATTCGCTTGCATGGTGTGCCAAATACTATTGTTTCAGATAGTGATACTAAATTTCTTAGTCACTTTTGGAGATGTTTATGGGCTAAGTTGGGGACTAAACTGCATTTTAGTACTACTTGTCACCCCCAAACTGATGGACAAACTGAAGTAGTCAATAGATCATTGTCTACTATGCTTAGGGCTGTTTTGAAGAATAAAAAGAAAATGTGGGAAGAATGCTTGCCTCATATTGAATTTGCTTATAATCGTTCATTGCATTCTACTACTAAGATGTGCCCTTTTGATATTGTGTATGGTTTCCTACCTCGTGCACCTATTGATTTGTTGCCTCTTCCATCTTCTGAGAAGGTTAATTTTGATGCTAAAGAACGTGCTGAATTGATTTTAAAAATGCATGAGTTAACTAAGGAAAACATGGAGCGTATGAACGCTAAATATAAACTTGCTGGAGATAAGGGTAGAAAACTTGTTGTGTTTGCAGCTGGAGATCTTGTTTGGTTACATTTGCATAAGGATAGATTTCCTAATTTGCGCAAATCAAAGCTAATGCCACGTGCTGATGGTCCTTTTAAGGTGTTAGACAAAATAAATGATAATGCATATAAACTTAAGATGCTTGCAGATTTTGGGGATAGTCCCACATTTAACATAGTTGATTTGAAGCCTTATTTGGGTGAGGACGATGAACTTTCATCGAGGACGACTTCATTTCAAGAAGGGGAGGATGATGAGGACATCAATACCATTGTTACACTCACAACCCCTGCTGCTATACATACTAGCCCAATTACTAGAGCTCGCGCACGCCAATTGAATTATTAGGTACTTTCGTTTCTTGGTAACGATTCTAATGTTCATGAGAATATGATGCTGCCTAAATTGGATACATTTGTCTTGCTTACAAATGAAGGGCCTAGCTTGGACAAGAAAGATGAACCTTGGAACAACTTCAAGCGTGGAGATGATGGCATGCGCAAGGGGATCCAGAACTGATTTCAGGACTTTGAAGCCACCATAAGGAGTGCATGAAGCCTTGGACAAAATATACAAGATGCCACTTCATAAATTTTGTCCGGAGGCTATTTTAGGTGCTGCGTCACCTTATTATTGGGCCAGGCCCATGTATTTTCGAAATACTTAAGTATAGGTTGTTTTTAGATTCTGTATGTGTGGGGAAACAAGAGTTAGGGTTGGTTTCGGACCCCTCTTCCAAGGGCCATGAAATTCCCCCCTCTTCCTCCATATATACAACCCTTAGGGCGTCGTTTAGACTTTGGGTTTTATTTAGATTAAAAGTTCACCATAGATGCAACTTCTCGTACTTCGTTTGTGTCCAACGACCAAACCAAGACATTACAGAACCCCACCTTGATCAATAAAGTTTTCATCTTATATTCGCAATATCCAGATTGCAATCTCAGTTTCTTGCTTGTTCTTCATTTGCTTGCAGGAAACAGACCCTCGTGGTCAGGTTGATCGTGCTCCGGCATGGTCAATAACCCCTCGGAAGTTGGTTTAGCGATTGCTAAGGCGCGACGTTTCGCACGTTCGTAGTCGGATCGTCAAGGTCGACTCCCACAGAAACGACAGCCACCATCTCATCAAAACATCGGGACACCTTTGCCTCTATCAAAGCCATGGTACACCAAGAGGATGCCAACGGGGGCAGGAAGTGGCAGCTGCCGGCGAGTTGGTATGCGGATGAGGAGGATTGGGCTGGACCTAGAGATGGAGGAGCGAGCGGGGGGGGGGGGGGGGGGGGGGGGGGGGGGGGGGGGGGGGGGGGGGGGGGGGGGGGGGGGGGGGGGGGGGGGGGTGGTGGTGGATGTCCCTGGCTTCGGCCGGATCCGTACGTGGAGGTGCTCGGGGCGACTTGCGTTAGAATAGTGTTGTCCTATATATGCTGGTCACCCCCCTTCGACACATACTATACACCTAGTAACACAACCCTAAAAGAATTAATCCTCCTTGGTCGTCAAACGTACCTCTCTCTCTCTGGGTCAGAGTGATGGATGACAAACTCGCGGGCCCAGCACAGAAGTGAAGCGTACGTCGCACGCGAGTGATCATCCTATATAGGACTACGTACCATTGTCTGCATGTGGCCCAAAGAGGTGTTTGTGTGATGTTTGCATATACAATGCACAACTTTGATGTGGCACCACATATATAGGAAACCAAAAAGTCCCCACAGAGAGCGTGAGGTTCATATGTGTGGTATGTGCTATATGCACGCCTCGATTCGACGCGTGGTATATATGTACTTCTACTGTATAGCACAAACCAGAAAATAATCATTCCTTGATGGTCAAATTAACCTCTCTCTCATTGGGTCAAAGTGATGGAGGACAATCTCACATGCCCAGCGCCACATGCGAGTGAGTTCCTATAGGGAAACCTCGCATGGTATTGCGTGATGTTTGAATACCAATATAACATACAACTTTGATGTGGCACCTGCCTCGAGAACCAGAAAGTCCCCACATGGAGCAAGGTTATGACACGCATATATAGAGAGCATTCATGATGGGAGCATCCTATGGACATCACCATGTCAAGAATTCATTCCGCAAGTGACACGTGCGACATCTACTTCACATACATAAAGGTGAATCCTCTCCTTTACACGTGCTCACTTGACCCCTTCGAGGATGGTATACTACTTGACCCTCCATCGTGCATGCATAGGTATTGTTGGAGCTTCACGAATGACGAGGAGGAGTGCAAGCGCCAAGGATCACCTACACCATCCGCGAGGGAAGCGTGGAAGAGAAGGAAGAAGAAGCCTGGACAAGCTTCTGGAAAGCCCGGAACTTCCGGCCACTGCCCGGAACTTCCGGCCACCGGAACCTCCGGCCATCCCGGAGCTTCCGACCTTGCTGCACAGAAGCCGTCCGAGAGTGTGCCAACTCTCTGGATAGCCTGGACCCTGCCCGGACCTTCGCCCGGAACCTCCGGCACCCGGACCTTCTGGCCGTCCCCAGAAGTTCCGGCCCTGCCTGCGCGCAGACACTCGGGCCGAAGCCCATGTACCCTTTCACCCCTCACTTACCCCTTCGTGGACCCAGACTATATATACTACTCCACCTCCTCCTTTCTATGGTTAGCGTTGGTTTAGCTCATACTCAGAGATAGAGCTTCGCTCATCCATATAGGATCTACTCCTTGAGAGAGACCGCGGCCCCTCTTCGGAGAAGATCCACCATGGATTCAAGACCCCTTTACGGGAAGATCCCCTTGTGGATTCAAGACCACCTCACGGAGAAGAACCGGCTACCCTTGTATCGTCCTTAGTTGTCCGTGGATTCGTGTATCATTCTATGTGTGACTTGTTCTTGTTAGTTTGTGTGTTCCTCTTGTGTTTCCCCTTGTGTTTTCCCTAGTTTCCCTCCTCGTGTTCTTCGCGTTCTTCGCGGGATCTGCTCCTTTCGTGAAAGATCGGGCCACTAGGGTTCTACCCTACATCAATTCATGTTGCCCCCTCTTTGACATGTACATACTCCTACCATGCATATACGTAACAAAAACGAAAAAAGAACCATCCTTGTTGGTCAAATTAACCTCTCTCGCGTTGTACGTTCAACTGGTCGGCAACGACCTCATGGGCCCACAGAGAGAGGCACACGCGAGTGATGTCATATGACAAAACCACCGCGTGCATGCCCCCGTTTGTTATGTGATGTTTGAATACCCAATGCACAACTTTGACGTGGCACATGCTTCGCAAACCAGAAACACACTACACCATGATGCATGTAGCCCCCTCACTTCAAGCCGGTGGGAGGGTGTGTACGCATGTGCTCGAACTTTGATATGGAATCTCACCATGATCCACACCACAGACATGCCAAGATGAATCCAGCTTTTGGTCAAATACCTCTCACTGCTGGTGGAAACTGAAAAACTTTGCGGGCTAACGAATGGGCACGTCGTTGATAACCGCATGAGGGAGACTGTCCGAGAGGACCACCAATGCATGCATGTGGCCCGAACATGTATGTATGAAAGGGTTGTGTAATGCTTTAAATAACCAATTCACGACTTTGATGTGGCATATATGACTCACAAAATGATCAATAATCCCACACGGAGGTTCACGAGTTGTAGTGTACTGCCGGACCCCTCCCCCACCCCCCACACACAGACAGACACATCCCGCACCACCACAGCCACTCTGAGGCATGTCGAACTTTTTCTGCAGTGAACATGTGACCAAAGGTGGAGTGTCATGTTAAAATTAAAAAAACAAACATCATTCGACCATTTTTATACATTGATTCATTTTGTAGGGATTTAATGTGCAAAAATCATTGAGCTACATGTGCACAAAAATGGATTGCAAAATCATATGTGTCCCTGGGTGCATGTTTCCCTGTGCAAGAGATTTCAAAACATTGAGAATATAGATTTTTAAAATTTAGTAAATCCAAAACATAGTTGAAATTCATGAAACGTATCGTGGTGTCATATATGGACACTAGTAAACTATGATATTGTATTTTTTGTCAAATTTGAGACCCGTTTTGATATAATCTTCTTACAAACGGGAGATTATTGAAAACTGGCAACCAATATCTCATACGGATTATTTATTCAGACCGTGTGTGTTAGACCATGCCATGCTTCGGTTAAGCAGTAAAGAAGCAGAGTGAATCATCAATAAACCAAAAATATATGTGCTGCCACATGCCCCATGTGCCGTGCGAGCAGGCCTGAGTTGACGCGACCAGTCCGCCGCGCAGGCTGATACATCTCCAACGTATCTATAATTTTTGATTGTTCTATGCTATTATATTATCTGTTTTGGATGTTTTATATGCATTCATATGCTATTTTATATTATTTTTGGGACAAACCTATTAACATGGGGCCCAGTGCCAGTTTTTGTTTTTTCCTTGTTTTTATGTTTCCCACAAAAGGAATACCAAGCGGAGTCTGATGAGGTCATCAATACCATTGTTACACCCACAGCCCCTGCTGCTGTACATACTGGACCAATTACTAGAGCTCGCGCACGCCAATTGGATTATCAGGTACTTTCGTTTCTTGGTAACGATTCTAATGTTCATGTGAATATGATCCTGCCTAAGTTGGATACATTTGTTTTGCTTACAAATGAAGGGCCTAGCTTGGACAAGAAAGATGAACCTTGGAGCAAGTTCAAGCATGGATATGATGGCATGCGCAAGGGGAACAAGAACGGAGTTACAAGTGATGATTCCAGGACTATGAAGCCACCATAATGAGTGCATGAAGGATGGGACGAAATATACAAGATGCCACTTCATAAATTTCATCCAGAGGCTATTCTAGGTGTTGTGTCACCTTATTATTGGGCCAGGCCCATGTATTTTCGAAATACTTAAGTATAGGCTGTTTTTAGAGTCCGTATGTGTGGGGAAACAAGAGTTAGGGTTGGTTTCGGACCCCTCCACCAAGGGCTACGAAATTCCCCCTCTCTCCTCCATATATACAACCCTTAGGGCATTGTTTAGACTTTGGGTTTTGCTTAGATTAAAAGTTCTCCATAGCTGCAACTTCGCGTACTTCGTTTGTGTCCAACGACCAGACCAAGACGTCACAGAACCCCACCTTGATCAATAAGGCTTTCATCTTATATTCGCGATATCCAGATTGCAATCTCAGTTTCTTGCTTCTTCTTCGTTTGCTCGCAGGAAACAGGCCCTTGTGGTCAGGTTGATCATGCTCCGGCGTGGTCAATAACCCCTCGATTTGGTTTAGCAATTGCTAAGGCGCGACGTCCTCACACGTTCGTAGTCGGATCGTCAAATTCGACTTCCTCTAAACGATAGCCACAATCTCATCGAAAGACGGGACACCTTTGCCTCTATCAAGTGGTATCAGATTTCCAGGTTGCTCGGTGAGATTTTATAGTTTTTCGTAGTTTAGATCGAGTTTGTTCTTCGTACCTAGAGTCCACGAAAAAGCCAAAAAAAATTAGGGTTCGTTCATCCTATCCGAACCAAACCGAGCCTTTGCATAATCTTTTCTGTATTTGCGGTTGCATCGTCGTGTCAAGTTGCTGGTCTTAGCGTCTAGTCCTTTAGAGTTTCGAGTTCTGTTCACAGGTTGTCACGTCGCCGCCGCCATATATCACCACCACATCATCATCATCGCTGCTGCCATATACCACCACCACACCAACTTCATCATCGCTGCCATATTCACCACCAATCCGAGTCCATATACGCCACCACATATCTGCCGCCATCACGCCAATCCGAGTCCACCTACAACATATATCCGCCACCAGTCCGATTTCCACCAGATTCATCGCCGCCACCAGTCCGAGATTCCACTAGATTCATCTCTGCCACTAGTCCTAGTCCGAGTCCAGTAATTGTTGCGGTGTTTTCGATTTCCGTATCATGCGATACTCCGAGTCGTGACAGAGTAGGACTCCCCAACATTCGAGCCATCCACAGCAGAAAAATAGTTCCAAAGTAAGTCTGGAAAATTCTGGCTAGGCAATTTTTAGACCATTTCTAGACTTTTTCGAAAATAATTTGTTGCGGAGCAAAAAAAAGTGAAAAAAAGAAAAAAAATCAAAGCGTGATCCTCCCTTGTTTACGTGCAGCGCCGTGATTTTGTTAGTGTTCTAGGTTCGCGTCTCTAGCACGGTCTAGCCAAGGACCAGCACAGTACCGTCGTTGAGCATTTATTCAACTTTGCATCTCTGAATTGATTATTGGTGACACTTTTTGCTGCCATATTATAAGCCTTCCTAGCTCCACATACATCTACTCGTGCGTTTGACTCTCCCTGGTAATCGCTCTATCCAAGCTTTGAGAGTTTTGACTATGACGGTTGCCGATCACCGCCTGCTGCTGGGTAAGAACTGGTAAGAATTTGAGATTTGCTTGACGGATTTGTGACATCCACCACCACCTCTTGTTAGCAGTCTGTAGGATCATATTCTTGTGTGTTTCTATTGCTGCTAACCATGGCAGGATCACAAGCCGACGAGACTGACTGGGAGAACCTGACGAATAAGGAGTTGCATGATAAATTTCAGCAAATGATGAGTGGACAGGTGCAAGATGTGCTAAACAGATTTGAACAGGCCATAGAGAAGATCGATGGCATGGAGAAGACGTTTGAAACAAAGCTCGATAACAGGTTTATTGAATTGCTCGCGTGTCTTCCACCACCACCACCGGCTGCACCTAATGCACCTCTACAACAACAACGACGACTACCTCCACATCACGAAACAGCCCTCCGCCGAGCGAGCCGTCTCCCTCTTGCACCTGGCCAAACTGTTGGTGCTGCTGTTGATACTTCTGTGGCTCATGCTGCTGATGTGGAGGAGGAGGATTTTGCGGGAGATTACGAGGATGAGGTTGATCAAAATCAGAACTACGTGCCACCACCAGCACCACAACCACCAGGTCGTCCACATGCAAATAATGGCAATGGTGGGGCTCACCCTCAGGTACGAGAACATGACCATCTCCCTAAACTAAAATTGAATATTCCACCATTTGAGGGTAGATATGTTCCTGATATATATCTTACTTGGGACTTAGAAACTAAACAACGATTTACATGTTTACAATATCCTGAGGAGAGACGTGTTCCTGCTGCTGTTTGTGCTTTCACTAGCTTTGCATGTGTTTGGTGGTCTGAACATTGTAGATTATATCCTATTCTAGCTACTTGGGCTGCTTTGAAAACTGCTATGCGTACTCGTTGGGTTCCACCATATTATCAACGTGAATTACTTCAACAATTGCAGCGCTTAAGACAAGGAAAAATTCTGTAGAAGAATATTATCAGGAATTACAAACTGGCATGATTAGATGTGGTATTGTTGAGGAGAATGAAGCTATGCTTGCACGTTTTATGGGTGGATTAAATAGAGAAATTCAGACCATTCTAGAGTATAAGGAGTATACTAATATCACTCATTTATTCCATCTTGCTTGTAAAGCTGAACGTGAAGTGCAAGATCGATAGGCATTGGCGCGAACTAACTTTTCTGCAGGTCGATCTTCATCATGGACACCACGTGCATCCTCTACTTCCACTCCACCAGCATCTCCATCAGGTGCCACCTCCAGCCGTGATACAAGAAAGCAGGCACAACCACCACTATCTGCCAAGAGCACACCTGCCGGACCTGTGCAGAGCTCTTCTACTTCCATGGCATCAACAAGGCAAACAAGTGATATTATTTGTTGTCGTTGTAAGGGAAGAGGACATTTTGCGAGAGAATGCCAATCTCAGCGTGTGATGATTGCTACTGAGGATGGTGGGTATGAGTCTGCTAGTGACTATGATGAGGAGACTTTTGCTCTTATTACGCGTGAAGAACACGATGGAGATGATTCTGATCATGAGATGCAATACATGGCTCCTGAAGATGCTGACAGGTATGAATGTTTAGTTGCTCAACGTGTTTTGAGTGTGCAGGTCACACAAGTTGAGCAAAATCAGAGGCATAATTTGTTCCATACAAAAGGAGTTGTGAAGGAACGTTCTGTTCGCGTCATCATAAATGGAGGGAGCTGCAATAACCTGGCTAGCATGGAGATGGTGGAGAAGCTATCTCTCACCACAAGACCACATCCACATCCTTACTACATCCAATTGTTCAACAACAGCAGCAAGGTTAAGGTAACACGTACTATTCGTGTGCATTTTAGTATCTCTACATATGCTGATTATGTTGATTGTGATGTGGTACCCATGCAAGCATGTTCCTTATTACTTGGTAGATCATGGCAATTTGATAAAAATTCTGTACACGATCGTAGAAACAATCAGTATACTCTTGTTCATAAGGATAAAAATATTACTTTGCTTCCTATGACTCCTGAATCCATTTTGAAAGATGATATTAATAGAGCTAATAAAGCAAAACAGGAGATAAATAAGAGTGAAAATCAGATTGTGGCAAAAGAATTTGAGCAACAAATGAAACCTAATAATAGACCATCTAGTGTTGCTTCTGAAATTAAATTGAAAAGTGCATGTTTACTTGCCACAAAATCTGATATTGATGATCTAGATTTTAGCAAATCTGTTTGCTACGCCTTTGTGTGCAAAGAGGCATTATTTTCATTCGAGGACGTGCCTTCCTCTTTTCCTCTTGCTGTCACTAACATTTTGCAGGAGTTCGCTGACGTCTTTCCAGAAGACGTGTCACCGGGATTACCACCTATTCGAGGGATTGAGCATCAAATTGACTTAATTCCCGGTGCATCATTACCCAACCGTGCACCATACCATACCAATCCAACAGAGACGAAGGAGATTATGCGTCAAGTACAAGAACTGCTCGACAAAGGTTATATACGTGAATCCCTTAGTCCTTGTGCTGTTCCTATCATTTTAGTGCCGAAAAAGGATGGTACGTCGCTTATGTGCGTTGATTGTAGAGGCATTAATAATATTACTATTCATTATCGTCATCCTATTCCTAGGCTAGATGATTTGCTTGATGAATTGATTGGCTCTACACTATTCTCCAAAGTTGATTTGCGTAGTGGATACCATCAAATTCGTATGAAATTGGGAGACGAATGGAAAACAGCATTTAAAACTAAGTTTGGATTATATGAGTGGTTAGTCATGCCTTTTGGGTTAACTAATGCACCTAGTACTTTCATGAGGTTAATGAACGAAGTTTTACATGCTTTCATTGGACGATTTGCGGTAGTTTACTTTGATGACATATTGATTTATAACAAATCTTTGGAGGAACATTTGGAATATTTACGTGCTATTTTTATTGCTCTACGTGATGCACATTTGTTTGGTAACCTTGGAAAGTGCACCTTTTGCACCGACCGAGTATCTTTTCTTGGCTATGTTGTTACCCCACAAGGAATTGAAGTTGATAAAGCCAAGATTGAAGCTATTGAGAGTTGGCCGCAGCCCAAAACGGTCACACAAGTGAGGAGTTTCCTTGGCCTCGCTGGTTTCTATAGTCATTTTGTGAGAGATTTCAGCACCATTGCTGCACCTCTCAACGAGCTTACAAAGAAGGATGTGCCTTTTGTTTGGGGTACCGCACAGGATGAAGCCTTCATGGTATTGAAAGATAAGTTGACACATGCTCCTTTACTCCAACTTCCTGATTTTAATAAGACTTTTGAGCTTGAATGTGATGCTAGTGGAATTGGATTAGGAGGTGTGTTATTACAAGATGGCAAACCTGTTGCATACTTTTCTGAAAAATTGAGTCGGCCTAGTCTGAACTATTCTACTTATGATAAAGAATTATATGCTCTTGTTTGGACCTTAGAAACATGGCAACATTATTTATGGCCCAAGGAATTTGTTATACATTCTGATCATGAATCTTTGAAACACATTAAAAGTCAAGCAAAACTGAACTGTAGACATGCTAAATGGGTTGAATTCATTTAGACTTTCCCTTATGTCATTAAACACAAGAAGGGTAAAAAAATGTTATTGCTGATGCATTGTCTCGTCGTTATACTATGCTTTCACAACTTGACTTTAAAATATTTGGTTTGGAGACCATCAAAGATCAATATGTTCATGATGCTGAATTTAAAGATGTATTGCAGAATTGTAAGGAAGGGGGAACTTGGAACAAGTTCGTTCTTAACGATGGATTTGTGTTTCTTGCTAACAAGCTATGCATTCCAGCTAGCTCTGTTCGTCTTTTGTTGTTGCAGGAGGCGCATGGAGGAGGATTAATGGGACACTTTGGCGTGAAGAAGACGGAGGATATACTTGCTACACATTTCTTTTGGCCCATGATGAGACGGGATGTTGAGCGTTTTGTTGCTTGCTGCACTACATGTCAAAGAGCTATGTCACGACTCAATCCTCATGGTTTATATATGCCTTTGCCTGTACCTAGTGTTCCTTGGGGGGATATATCTATGGACTTGTTTTAGGTTTATCTCGAACAAAGAAGGGGAGGGATAGCTTATTTGTTGTCGTGGATAGGTTCTTGAAAATGGCACACTTTATACCATGTCATAAAAGCGATGATGCTGTTAATGTTGCTGATTTGTTCTTTCGTGAAATTATTCGCTTGCATGGTGTGCCAAATACTATTGTTTCAGATCGTGATACTAAATTTCTTAGCCACTTTTGGAGATGTTTATGGGCTAAGTTGGGGACTAAACTGCATTTTAGTACTACTTGTCACCCCCAAACTGATGGACAAACTGAAGTAGTCAATAGAACATTGTCTACTATGCTTAGGGCTGTTTTGAA